>NC_050518.1:27840599-27854139 GCF_002922805.2 Oryzias melastigma
AAAAATCCCAAAAGACTGATGGAAAAGTTACATGTTCCTTCTTTTTAAATGGGTTCTTCATTTCAGGATACAGTTTCAAAGAGGAAAGCAGCTTTAGTTGCTCATTGAGTCAAATTAATGTTTACTTTAAAGCAGACACACATATTATTATTGCAGATGTAATTACATTAACACCGGTGAGAGGCTGGAACAAACAGAAGGTGATGAACACTTTGTTTTGAGTTCGGGTAGATCTTCAGAAATGCTGTCTGCTCGTTTCTGAGCGAAAGCGGCGGTAATTTAGTCCGAGCTGCTGCAGCCTTTGATGGAGGAACAGACAAGGCCAATGCTGCCAATACAGATGATTTGTTAAGCTTCAAGGGAGCCGACCTTCAGCACTGAACGTTATTGAAAAGAAGCGCACCAACACACACGCGGACAGCGAGGTGCAGGTGTGCGCACGCGCAGCCGGGCCTACAGTCACATTCCTGCAGAAACAAACACACTTATGAACACCTTTTAATGAAATGTGAAACACGAGGAACAAGTGAGCGCGCGCACGCGCACCAGCAGGGATCGGGGGAAGCATGCAGCTCCGCGTGCGCTGACAGCTGCAATCCATCAAGCTGAACCGGAGCGTCCTGACGGGGAAAATCAATCCGACTCTGCTTCTGTAAACACGCGGGAGCCTCAGCTGGGCGCGCGGACACAACGGGTCCGGTGCTGCCGCCTGCGCGCGCCGCGCGGAACTGCATCTGATTGGCCGAACGGGCGTGAGAGCGCCGCTGGGGGGCGCGCTCCTGTCATGATGAGCGCGCCGCTCGGCCCCCTCCCTCCCTCTCCCTCTCTCTCTCCTGCGAGGCGGAGGATGCCCGCGCCTGACTGCGGCTCATCTTCATTCATGCTGAGCGCGGCTCCGTGTGCGCGCAGATCTGCAGAGCCGAGCTTCGGAACCGCCGCTCTCTGATCAGCCAAGCGGGCATGGAAGCCACTTCCTGAGCGAACCCGAGCGCCTCGAGGGGAGAGCTGAGCAGGGTGAATGCGGAGGACGGATTTCCCTGTGAGTACCAACAAAACTTTTCTGCGCTTTTGCGCATTTTTCCTCCTCTAAAGCATCTTCCCGACTCCGTCCGCTCATTCCACTTTTCCAAACCTTCTCCTGAACCAATTTGCTCCCATCGTTCTGTGCACACCAAAGCCCCCTCCTGCTGCTGCTGGTTTATCCTTTACGTTTGGATTCTGTTACGCGCAGCCAAACGCACGCCGGCGCTCGGAATCCTCCAACTTAACGAACGCCACCCTCTTCTTCTGAAGCATCAGCTGAAGTTTCTGGATGTAGAGAAGTCCGTGAGGCTGCTGTCAGTGAGCCGCTGCGGGGTTTGGATGGAAAGTGACGGCAGGGCGAGCTGGCTCCCGCTGGAGTGTCTCCCACATGCCTGCGCAGCTGCGCTGTTTACGTGCTGGACTGCCTCCACGCAGCATCCCTGCAGAAACCCGCGCGCTCTTCCTCCAAACATCCACGCAGCACATGACTGACTCGCGAACGCATTTTTGCGTTGTGCCTTAATGCGTTTAGTGTGTGGAGAGCTCGTGGAGACGCGCGTTTCTGTCTCAACAGTGCGCGCATCCACCCACCTCTAATCACGCACCATCATCCGGGAGTCACATCAACCAGCTCTGACAGTTTTGTGTCACCTTATGAATTTTTGACTTGTGCTGCGTAGGTGCAGAAGACGGGCTGATTCTGAGAGGCTCCGGGCAGGAAGCCACCGCTCTGACTGCCAAGCACGCAGAGAAAAGAAACACACAGCCTCTTTTATTTTTATTTGCATTTCCTGGTATTTTCTCAATTATCCTCCTCATCACTTGTGGTGATGTGTGGAAGTGAAGTAGATGAAGGGAGCGGAGCCCGCGCGCTGTGCGTCTTTTTACGCGGCAGGCAGGCATCATCCTCGTGCGCTGGGACCTAAACCCCGCACGAGCGTCACATCCAAAGGGCTGCACGCTGACAGGATAACGGCTTCCCCTCCACCTGCAGTTTACCTCCACATGAGTCACGCAGGTCACGCGTCCAGCTCCTTTAACCTCATGAACGAGCTCAGACTTTGGGCAGCAGTTGTGAGGGAAGCAGGTTTCTTTACGATGCAGAGTTCCGTTATTGCTGGATCAGAGTCTGCTTTTAAAGCTTCTCTTGGTTTAAACTGATCTGGATGCCTTCTTGGTAGATTTTAGGAGATTCTCTGTTCCATGATCTGAATGTTTCCCTTGTTTTAAACACGTTTCCTGGATTCTCTTCAGCTGACTTTCAGGTGCAGGTTTGTACCTGTAGAAATGATGTGGATGAACCGCCCTTCAAAGGGGGTGTTCTCTGAGATGCTGCATGATGTGCTGCATGCAGGTGCTTCACACTCCAACCTGTGGTGACAAAAGCCTTATGTGCGTTTAGTCTTAAGTGTGTCTCTTTCTGTGAGTTTTAAGCAAATGAAGGCGATGGGGTTTAGATCTGATGCTTTCAGGAATCTTTGGAGCTGAAGTGACAGCGCAGCAGTGTGAGAAGAAGTGCGCTCTCCTGTTGAGCTGCTGACGACTCGTCTGCCAAGTAAACTGATATTTTACAGCCTCCTGCCAGCAGGAATCCCAGCAACAATAGTTTGATTTAACTGCTTTTGGAAGGCAGTTTGGGCTAATCAGATAAAGGAGCGTTCGGCTCAGATGACACGGTAACGGACTTCTCCAAAACAAAGTGATGTGATGAGAGCGTTTTGTGTTGGGTTAGTCTGTGAAACGTTCCCACAGGGATGAGAGTCCGGACAGGAAGGTCTCCCTCTCAGTCTGTTGGTGACAAAACTTGAAATCAAACTTATGTTGAACACAAAGCCACAAAGACCACATGTCATAAAACAGTTCCACTGAGCACTATTCTGAAAAATCTTCCAAAATATTCTCCAATTCTGCATGTCAGACCTCTAAGAATACCCTGCAAAACGTTTTTCCTGTGCAGATCTCACTCATAATGTGCTTGGTTTTGGAAATAGTTAAAATAATTCATTGAAGATTGTCCTTCACACACATTTATGAACATATTTCTGAATAATAATTTATGGGCCTGTGGTCCAAACGTTTGTTGCTGGCAGGTCCGCCATAAACCGACGTCTTTAATCTGTCTGTTTGTGTGGTTTTCTGTCATTTGTTGGAAAAGATGGAAACCTTTATTTTGGAAAATTGGCTCCCAAGACCCACCCTGATGAAAATTGAGTTTTTAATGCGGCATTTTTTCTCATGATGGACGACAAATATAAAGAAAATTAGCCTTAAAATAGCATTTCTGAGTAGTTCTTTATTCAGATCTTTGTGAATCAGGAGCAAACAAACAAAAAATGTATCTCCCTGCTCCGCTCCATTCTGATACTTCCACTAGTAGAGGACTGGATCCTTGGTTTTCCTCGTCTGAGCTGGAATCTGGATCCGAACTGTGCGGCTGGATAGCTCCAGTATTTCTCTCCATTTTTGTTGCACCACTAATGTTAGAGTGTGAGGGGCTGTAAGCTAGCAGAGAACAGAGGGCTCTCAGCAATGAGAGTGGAAAGGGGGGCGGTGTTGCTCCACACCAACAGCCCCGCCCACAACTCAGAGAGGGATTTCCAATGAATAGAATAGAATAGAATGCATTTATTGTCATTAGAGATGTGAATTATTACTTAGGTGGTGATTTGATTTCATGGATCAAACCACCATTCTTACTACTCAATACAATGTTTGTTGCTTTGTGTGTTTATACTGGATGTATGAAAATTCAAAATAATTTGCATTAAATCATCATCATTGATACCTTTATTTAGTAAGGAGGATAAGAATCAGCAAAACAGATAAAACACAAAGATTTAGTTAGAAAGAAATGGGGTTTGTCAATTTAAACTTTTTTTGTCAATCTTCTGGTTAAGTTCAACAGTAATATAAACAACATAAAAGCATAAAACATCACAGTTGTTTTGGATCATTTAACTGCAAAACCTAAAAATGGTCTCTCCAGTTTTTCCATCCTCAACATTCTGCAGCACTTCACAGTCGAAGCATCACAGTTTGGTGCAGAGCTGGTATAAAAGGACGTTTTCTTTTGCTACAAAATCAGCTGATTCACGTTGAGTACATCCACTTTTAGCAGTGCAGAGCTGCAGATACAGCTTTGTTTTAGTTTATAAACTTAAAATCCAACATTATTCTGCGTTTCAGATCAAAAAATACATAATCTCTAGATAATATTTTACTACTTTAGATTTCTAAAGATCACATATCAGCGATCTTGGACGTCGTGAATATTTGTACTCAAATTTTCGGGAGCAGATCACGGATATCCGATCACCCGGATACTCGTTACAGCCCTATTTGTCATTATACTCAGTACAGTGAATCTGAGGTAGAATTCTCTCCTGTGTGGACGGTCAATAAAGATAAACAAAATAGAAAAATAAACACATTAAGTTTCAAGTAAATGTGCAAAATCAGACAATGTGCGAGAAATAAGAAAATGTGTAAAGTGTACAAGAGACTCCTGCTGCTCTGCAGAAACTATGTCCTAGAAAATGACAGTTCAGAGTGGACAGACACGCCCCCACCTGTGTAGATTCCAGTTGAGCCGACCTGAAATCCAGCTGGATCAAACTTCTCCCAAAAATGTTTCATTTATTATTTTTCAGAAACACAATAAGAAACATTTATGAGAAAAAAGAAAAAAAAATGAATTCCAGGAGCAACGTTAAATTGACAGCAGGAGATAAATTCTTATTTGTGGTAGCTGAAGTTCCAAAGGGTTAAAAATAAACGTTGTAAATGTACAATTTTGTTTGTGACGTCATAATGTGATTATTTGCAGGCAATAAGTGGCTGGCAAATATTGCAACTAAAAAAAAAGAAAAAAATTAATAGCAATTAATTTTTTTCCGTTTGCGATTAATTAGTTACCGTCATAGTTTATCCAGGAATGCGACTTAAACTCAGAAGTGACTTGTTTGTGTGTTTTATTTTAATTTTATTTTTGAAAGACATAAATAGGCTCATATATTTATTCTCACCGGTTGTCTTTTAGCGGCTGTGTCCTCTAACAACCACTTGGGGGCGCTGCATCTGAGTTTTCTATTGACAGCAGAAGAAGTGTCGTCCAAAACAAACATGGAAGAGAATTTGATTGTTTTCCTTTTAAACTTTGATTATATTTCTTGAACCCCTTAAAAATGAGTATTCTTTTTTTATTTATTTATTAGTTATACTGGGCTTGGCGAGTTTTTTCTGAAACGTCAGGCTTTTCTCCCAAAAGTGCGACTTATACTCCAAAGTGACTTATATATAGTTTTCTTCTTTGTGATTAGATATATTTTGTTCTTGCAACTTTTACTTTGGAAAATAATTGATCATTAATCCATTCCCTGCCCTTCTCTTCATGAATGAAACCACCATTTTTATTTTTTTATTATCTGTAAGGATCATTTTTGCGGTCTGAAGAAGTAAATGGGAAGTGATACAATGCATCCAGGCAAAAATAAAAGAAGAAGAAGAAGGAGAAGTGACTGCTTTTATGTCTGCATCTTTCAATACGTCTCTGCAGCCTCATAGATCAATCAGGTCAGGCTTTTATTTTGAAAAGTGTTGTCTTAACGAGACGTCTGCACAGAGGCGGCGGCCGCTCACTCGCTCAAGCATCTGCCGCTGCGGTTCACAACCCTTTTCACCATAATTAGCCTCTGTACTTTGTAAGACAAACGCCACGCGTCACTTTCTGTCCGGGTTTGCACGCCGAGGAATTTTGCGAGCAATTAAAAGGAAGTGAGCATCCACTGCCTCCGCTTCTGTGCGGCGTTTAGCTTACGGTCCCACATGGCCAATTTCTGCCTTCTGTTCGGAGCTGCTGCAACATAATCAGTTTGTGCTCTGCGTGTTTGTGTGGATGATCCATATCTCAATATATAGCTACTAAACCCTGCACTTCCTTTGCTTTGCATCATTTTCCTGTTTGAACCCCCTTCCTCCTCTCCCTGTAGTGGTGGGCCAAGATCACCGTTTTCTGTAGATGGATGTCAGATGCAGACCTGTCTTCTGTGATCAGAGCTGCTGCTTAGACCTTTCCTGAGGTGTGGGGGAGAGGAAAGTGATGAAAAGTGAAAAAAGGATGACAGAAGGTTAGATAAGTGAAATGGCAAAACATAGAAAGTGGGCCCTAATTCCCCAGGAGATGATAGATGTTTTTTCATTTAGGCCTAATGTTTGGGTCTCTCTGGACTCTACAACTCATAAAAAGAAAAATGAAAACTGCATTTGTTGAAGAAGTTTCTCAGATGTGTCAATAGTTTTTTTTTTTTAACTTCCTCTGCTGACTCAGCGATTCTCTTCTCCCAGATTCATTGTCTTTCCCCACTCTCGAGTCTGAAAGTGAGGTGACTGATGATTTATAAAACTAAATAGTAACTAATAGTAAGAACCTGACATTTGACTTGGAGGCCGTTTGGAGAGCCGGAGTGTTTCTGAGACGTTCCAGGAACAGAACGGAGCGCTGCTGCCGTATGGCCAGACGGCGAGCCTGCGGTTCTGCTGAGCTGCGGCTACACTAAAGATGAGATCAAGCAGACGAGGAATGTTCCTCTCAGAGAAGATGGAAGGACAGGACTGGGAGCAGAGAATAAAAGCAAAACGCGTTTCTCCTTTACAAAATGCTGAAATCATGTTGAAAAATCACAGTAAACCAAAGAACATAAACTGGAGCTCCTGTGTTAAAGGGTTAAAACTGCTTTCAAAATTTAGATTTTCATTTTTCAAATTTACAATCTTGTTTTTCATTCACTTTAAGCCGATCTTGATTTGACTCCATAGAAGATGGTTAAAAAACACTTTACGTCTGTTACAAATCACGCTTTGTTTCTGGTTCTTTAGATTCTCATTCCTAAAGTTATATTTTGAAAGATATTAAATGTATTAAAGTAAAAATGACTAAAAGTGAATTAAGCTTACAAAATGTGGAAAAAATGGGGTCCAGGGATCCAGCTTCTGTGGTTTCACTGTTATTTTTCAGTAATTTGATGAACAATGCATGAACAATAAACCAAACCATTTCTAAATTTCTTGTTATAGCGTCCTGATTGGCTATAGACATTATTTATCAGTCTGCACAGTGCCGTGTCTACCGCACAGAATGCTTTCAGTCTGTGAAATTAACATAAATCTTTGATCAGATCTATGATTTTCATTCTTTAATATTGGAATTATTTTTCGACGAAGATTTAAATTTTCAGATCATAAATGTGATTCATAAAGGAGTTAAACTGTTGTTGTAATAATGTTCACGGATTGTTTTTATCTCACTCTCCTGTCTACATATAGACTTAGGACAGATAAATACATGAGCGGTTGACTTTTTCCTTTGGGTCAGGGAGGTAGGGAGGTCAAGTGACCCACATGAAAGAGACTAAAATGGGAGGGCAGTGATGGATGGAGAACACCTCCCTCTGACTACAGCTCTGTTTTTGGTGGAGGAAAAGGCTGAGCATTTATTAAAATATTCTTAAAGCTCTTCTAATGTGTTTTCTAAAGATTGCATCTATTTGGCTTTCAGTGATAACCCATTGAAATCACAGAAATCTATTTGCCTCGGCTGAAAAGATGCAGCTCCTGAAAGCAGAAGGAGGGTGAGTGGAGTCGAGCAAAAGGGAGCCGAAATGGATCAGGAGACGAAGAGAATCAAATTGGAGACAGTCAAGCAAAAAGAGGAGCTGTCTATTAGACGTTCCGACTCAGAGAGGAGGGATGGGCGGGAAATAAAGGAGGGGGGATGAGGTTGTGCATTCTTTTTCTGGTCCGGTTGGGAGAGATTAGAAATTTATAACGGTGTGGAGAAGGAAAAAAAAAGATTCTGAGGCACGGAGACTGACTTGGTCTTTCCATCGTTACCAGTTCTTCTTGAACTGAATAGTTGTCAGGAAAAAAAAAAAAATCCTGTCCCAAAAACCTCACAAGAATCCTGGATCTAGCGCCCTACATCCCTCCGTCCGTCTGTCCACCATCCATCCACTGTTGGACAGTTTAGTCAGTCTAAAAGTAAATTGACCATTTTTATTTAAAATGGATTTATTTGGAAGACCAAAGTAGTCGATGTGGCTGAAGTTGAGGCTGTGGACCAGGATGGAGGCTGAGTGGGGGGGTAAGGGAGGGACGGAGACGGTTGATGTTTCAGAGGAGGAAGAATGAGGACCGAGTGATGTTTCTGATGTGGGTCCGAAAAGAGAAGGAACTGTCGAGGACGAAGCCCAATCTCTTCACATGTAACTGGAATTGGGTTTACTTTGGAGAGGGTGGATCTGGTGCCAACGAGAAGAAGGTTGGTTTTCTTGCTGTTGAGTTGGAAGTGTTTTGAGGAAAACCAGGATTTAAGTTCAGACAGACATGCTGCGAGGGAGGGAGGGGGAGCACAGGAGGAGGGGTGGGTTGACAGGTACAGTTGGGTATCATTGGCCTTGGGGCATTCCAGAGACCACTTGGTTGGGCTGGGACTGGAAGGAGTGATGACTGTTATCTATAAGTAACTATTATTTATAGTTGTTTCATGGGCTGGTTGAATACTTGATTCTGATTGGTTGCTGGGTGTGGATTAAAAAGTGACAATCCACAGTGACATGAACATGTTAAAAACACCAGTCTCATAGCCTAAATGTTCTATATCACTGTGCAGGCTTCTTTAAAACATAATTTAGCTTCATCAACTGGATTAAAACAAGCGATAAGAAGTGAACTTTCTCTCTGAACTGATGCTTCATTTAACCTATCATGACAATCAGCATGTTGCCCCGCCCACTTGTCTTACAGTCATCACACCTGTCCAAGGTAACTATGCCCAAAGCTCTTTGAAAATATGACTGGGCTTAAAAACCCAATTATTCTCTTTTTTTGTTAGAAAAATCAATAATAGTGATTAATAAATAGATTTTCCCTGAAGTAAATGAGTTGCATATGGTTTTAGGAGGATTCCCCGTTGGCTCGTCTGGAAGAAGCTGCAGTAAAATGACGAGGCTGGCAGCACAAACGCTGAGTCAGGGAGTGCACAGACTCTCCCCTTAATGATCCCTGTGCTCTCATCTCATTTTGTTGAGTGCTCAGTCAAACACAAACCTGCCCGTGTGAAGGTAGGGGGCAATAATGCTTAGTCTAATACCTGTGTGTGCGTCATCCCAGCAGGTGTCTTCGTGTCCTTTTCAAATATCTGCAGTGTCATCGTTTTTCAGTTTTGGATTGACATTTTTGAGTTTTTCGAGACTGTGGAGGGATGAGCTGCACAACATATCTGACTTCTGTTCAAATCGAATCATTTGTTTTTGGTTTTGTTGAATTTCAAGTTATTTGCCTCAATTGTCCACATCTTGTTTTGTTGTGGAAGATTTGGGCAGTTTTTCATTTCCAGGTGAATAAAGAGACAGAAATGCTGAAGGGATGATTGTAAAGGTTTCTTCTCACTAAACAAATCACTGAATCCAAACATCTTAAAATCCTCAGACAGAGTTTTTCTTCTTGTTCAGGTATTACCACGACCGTTTAAACTGCTGTTTTTAAAGCTGTTCTGCTCTTCCATCAGGGTTTGAAGTATGGGAACGTATTATGAAGAGCGTTGATGGGCAATTTAGCTTTTAGGAGAAGTGTGGATGAAAATAATACAAGAACTGCGAGTTTTGTGGAAGCGGTGACGATAAAACTGCAGACAAATCTCTCTTTGAGTGAGATGGATCTATGAGAGAATGCCAGGCGTTTGGGCTTCACTCGGTATGTTTGGATTTCTGTTATAGACTCTACGTTTTCACAGGAGATGATTAAATGTTCTGCATTTTTATTGGTGTTTTATGGAGGTTATTTACAATAAACGATAAACGTTTCCACATATTTAAATGCAACTCTTTCAGGGTTTTGAACTTAATCCGATTTTTTTCATCATTGAAAAGGGCTAATTTGAGCAAGGTGGCCTTTGTTGTTATTTTCTGAAAGTTATGTGATATTTCTACTAAGGAATAAGGTAAAACCTATCCTGTTTTTGCTCTTCAAGTTGATAAAATATCAAATTAGCTGACTTTAAACATGCAGATCAACTTAAACCTGGGAGATTAGATCAAAGTTTGAAATAATTCAAAAACATACAGTTATTCATCTGATGCAGCCATAGATCTGCCTGAAAACAGGAGATTTTCCTTTTTCATTTCAAGGCAGGGAAGAACCAAACTTTATCGTTCTCCTCTGTCTGCTATCCGATTATAAACTTTCATATCTCTATTAAAGTGGTTAAAGAAGTCTAGTGTAAAAACCCTTGACTGTATCTGAGAACTGGACCGAATGAGTGTGATGTCACCCAAAGAAAGAAAGCAAGCAAGGCCAGGTTGGCCCCATGTGGCTTAAAAGTGGGCAGAAAATGTGGGCCCTGATTGGGTTTGTCTAAAGTTTCTGTGTTGGTCCCACCTCTGTTTGCCCACATTGGCCTAAGTGGGATTCAGTAGGTTGGCTCGCTATGCTAGCGCTGCTGTATCGAGCTAGCGAGGTGCTGCTGTATCCAGCTACTGTGCAGCTGGCTAGCGTAGCGAGCCAACCTACTAAGTGCCCACTTAAGCCAATTCTGACAAACCCAATTGGGGTCCACCTTTTTCGCCCACTTTTAAACCATTTGGCCCTGCTAGCTGGGTTCCTTCCAAATCCAACAAAATGAAGTCAAATTAGTCACCATTCTTCCCCCCGATGTTGGAACCAGACGATGTCAGTATAAAGCAGTAATTGTTGAAAGTTGGCTTGTATCATTGTTTCTATGACAACCACTCTGACCAATCATGAGTGAGCTTATTGAAAGTCCACACCCCTTTTACTTTGATGAGGGCTGCACAGTTTGTCATACGTTTGTCATGGGGGCCAACAGGCCCCACCTACTTTTTTTGGTCAGTGTATAACTTGAACTACTGAAAAATATGTAAAAAAGATGTTCAAAAATGTATCAGATCAAGAATGTTTATTCTGACCAACAGAATGACTGAATAACAGCTGTTTATCTCTCTATAGCAGTATGTGGGATTTTAGCTTCTTGTACCCCCTCCCTTTTTGGGAAGGAGGGAGGAGTCACTAAGTCCAGTTCTTTTATACATTCAATGTGCTTAGCTAAATGACTTTACATCACATTTGTCTGGGCCTAGTTTTATATTTTTAAAGATAACCAGTTCATCTGAAATCTTAATTGTTGCTCTTGTGAATTGAGGTGAACACACCTGTTCTCTCTAGAAAACTCAACAGCTCCTTTAAGTTATGTTTTCCGTAGCCATGATCATCACTTCTCCCTTTTGCTTCAGACTGCCATACATTCAAGGCTTTCTAATTAATGATTTTCAGTTTGCAGTTAAGAGATTTTTTGTGGTTTATTTCATTTCAAAATAACAGTTTTGAAAGTGACATCAGCTAATTCACACACCCTGAAGATGTTCGGTTGTTTCCGCAGCTGAATCTCTCTTCCCGTGTGATGCAGCTGTTCTTTCTTTTGTTTTTGCTGCTGAAAAGAAAGTGGATGCTGTTTTTATTCCCCTCGTACTTTCTGGTTTTTGAGATCTCAACAGTCGGTGGAAGAGGCGTAGCTGCAGGCGGCGTGTGCTCCCTAATGAGCGCGTGCAGAAGTGTCTGTGCAGGGAAACGGTTCTGTGTGAACACAAGCGAGTGTTTACATTTATGGTCTGCTGCATGAAAGTTGTGGAAGCTCATTTGTGTGTGTCTGTGGGATTTTTGGATGCCTTTTCTACACACTGTTTTAAATTCTTTCCTCTTGTGAGAGCGAGGGAACAGAACATTTCATTTTCCCACTGTGTGCTCGAGTTTGACTGGCTTCCTCGTGTTCTCTGGGAACCGCTCGACTCCACATTCCTGCCTTCCACTTCCTCTGTACCTGCAAGTGGGTTTTTTTTTTGTTCACTGTTTAGTTTATTTACACTCCATGTTTTAGTAAAAGAAGTTCAAAGAAACCAATGCTAAAAAAAAATGCATAAAAACAGAATGCGGTCAATGCATAACAAACATGAAACACTTAAAATAATCTTATAATAAATAAATGTTGTCCAATATTGCTGCAGTGTGTTTCTAATAACATGCTAAAATGATATTTGCAAGTTTAAAGCCTGTTGAAAGGAAAAAAAGATGGAAAACTTGAACAAAATAGTGACTAGTTTAAGCTTAAGGAAGTTAACGCTGCAGAAAAAAGTTGAATAATTCTCTAAAATACTGAAAAACCATAAAATGCTGAAAAAGATCAAGCTGTTCAATTTTCCTAAAAAATGGAAACCAATGTACTACTAGTTAACCCTTAATAGCTGAGCTTTGGCTCCAGTATTTACATTCATTCTCTTAACTCTTCAACCGTTTTAACGTTGATCGCACAATTGGTCGTCAAAGTTCATTTGTTATTTAGATGTCACCACCAACATCTCTGGTCTTAAAGGATTACATTAAGTCTTAGTGTATTCCCTAAAAGTGCATTCACACCAAATGCTATTGCATGGTGCAGGCGGCCAGTTTCAATGTTAAGTCAATGGAACAGATGCGAATTGAGGCGACCCGTTGTCCCGCTATGTGATTTGAGCGACGGGCGCAGTGCAGAGGACTGGCAGCAGTGTGATTTGAGCGTGGTGCGTTTTAGCCAAAATTTAAATATCTGAAGGTTGACAGGTCGCCGTGTCGCATCTACCAATCAGGAACTCAGCTTTGGGCACGTGACGTTTTCCGTGAGTGAGATGCACTTGAGGCAGATCGCTAGCCTACCGCGGCGGCTCTCAGGCTGCAGTCACCCAGCCTCCTTTAGTCCAGCAGAGCTTGCTAGATCCACCGGCAGACAAACAGCCGTCTGTTTGGGGGCTTCCTGCTCGGGCTTTCTGAACTTTATGAAATTTTTTTATTTTCATCCCTTACTTTTTTGTTCACTTTGGTTTAATGCGGCACAGCCTTCAAACTCAGTCACAGAGTCACAGAAACACAGCAGAAGTGGCTGTAATCCAGACACATTCCCCACCCACTGGTGGGAAATCTTCATTTTGAATGATCTCATAAACCAGACATAGAGACGTGATTACTGATGTTTTTATAGAACTATTCACAATAAATAAACTTGATCTCTCAACATAACCCTCTCAGCTTCCTTACATTGGGGACATATACACAGACACTGCTGCACGTCAGCCTTAAAACATTGGCTGGTAGCTCCGCCCACATGCAGCTGTGGCGTCAAGCTCAGGAACGCATTTTTTAACAGGCGGCGAGAAAAAATCCCTCAATGATAGAGAATATGCGGGTACTGAAAGCAAAGGGAATCTGACGGTTTAGGTTTAGAGTCGTTTGTGCTTTATAATAATTTTATATTAAAAAAATTAAAGTATTAACTTTTATTTGTGTAATGTCTACAAAAGCGAGAGAAGGATGCAATGCAAAAACTGAATCTTCAGAGTTTCAAATAATCTGTCTAAAATAATTGAATCACGTTTTATTTTATAGCAAAATCTTGAAAAATAGACTTTTTTTTTCTTAG
>NC_050518.1:27854284-27864271 GCF_002922805.2 Oryzias melastigma
GTTAGGAGGTGCAGAACAAGCATGGAGTGGAAAAAAACAAAGCTTTTTGACCCACCATATTGCACGGTACCGGACCACAAAGGTTAACATCAGAACCTAATTGAGTATGTGAAATCAACTCAAAAATGTATAGGTTTTACATTTTTGTGGAGTTTAAGTAACTATTTGTGTTGTATGCGTTTGTTTTTGTCTGATTTTACTTTTTGTATGTTTTGTTTTTACTTTTTGTATGTTTTGTTTTTGGGAAGTATTTATATAATGACAACACAAGTAATAGTAGGATTCACTGCAAAAACTGAATCTTCAGAGAGTGCAAAGACCTGCGTTTCAAGTAAAATTGTTTTATTTTCTGTGTTGCAAGAAAAAAAAGCAAAAAAAACAAACAAAAAACAAATCAAGAGTCTTTGTACCAAAATATTGAAAAATAGATTTTTTTTTTTCGTAAAAGAAGAATTCTTGGTAAAATTATTTTTTTTTCTTATTCCACCGGCAAACTTTTTTTTGGTGCTTATATGAAGAAAATTCTTCATATTTTAGGAATTTGTGACTCATATTTTATGAGGCTTTTTTTGCAGTGCATGTGTCTCAGGTGGTTGAACTCTTCTGGTTGGCTAGCCAGTTTAAATCTGGCTTCGTAAGAAGTACAGTTAGGAGGTGCAGAACCAAAATCGAGTGGAAATAAAGAAAAAAAAAAAAGCTTACTGACCCACCAGATTGCAGACATTACTGGACTATAAAGGTCATGAAATTGACCCGGTAAGGTATAGGTTGTACGTTTTTGTGGAGTTTAAGTAACTATATGTGTTGTATACTTCTATATTTTGTGTCTGATTTTACTTTTTTTTGCGTGTTCCAGTTTTGGGAGTCAATATTTTTGGTATTTGAAGCCCTTTAAACCATCAGAGTTATTTGTTTTTTACAGAAAAAAGTGCAGCTTTTCATCAGTTTGAATGGAAGGCCTCTCCCTCTTAAGGTGTCAGTACATAGATGTTAAGGATGTGGCTGCATCCTGCGTGTTTTCATGTTTTTGCGTACCCGTGTCGATGTGACGGAGTGTAAGAGCTGTGTTCCTCGGGCGTGTGAAGTTTCGCCGTGGCCGCTGTTCGGATTACTCTCCAGGCTGCACAGAGGGAGGAAATATAAAAGCATGAGAGTGTGTGAATTGACCATAAAGCTCTGCCACTCTAAAGGGATTAGCAGGGGTTAAACTGCAGGCCGCGATAAAAACTGTCATTTCTGTGTGGCACCCTCAGCCTGCTGCAGTGTACGCCCGACCGTGCACGTAGCATACACAGACCTCCTGCAGAAACCAGGAGGCTGGTCTTCTGAGTGCACATATCTGTAGGTATGACCTACGTATAACTGCCACGGCGCTGCAGGCGCTTCCAGAGCGCAGCAGCGGGGGATTACCAATAGGTTTTCGCTCTGCATGCTGATGCGCCGAACCAAAAAAAAAAAAAAAAGGAGCATGCGTTTAGTGTGCATGAGAGACAGCTGTGGGACAGAATGAGTGAAGAACTGCAGTTAGTGTGCAGTAGAGGAGTGACTTATTGGCTGTTATGGTTGGAACATGCTGCCAGGACAGCATGCAAGCCCAAATTTATCATCACAAATCCATATGGAGGACACGTGGCAGCAGGATTTAATATAAGCCTGGAAAAAAACACATACATTCCCTCTTATCGTAAATTCAAACTGTAGATATTTACTGTATGTTCTAATTCTCTTTTGGCAGCTTGATAAGAGTTCACTTTCTTAACACATAAATCCCGTATAGTTAAATTAGCCGTGGTGCTTTCTAATGGTTACAGTACGTCAAAGGAACAGATGGTAACCTCTGTCTTCTGCCAATGCAGCCCAGATTTTAAATTATGATTATTTTCTTATTTTTTTAAACAAGGGAAAGTAGAAGTAGATTAATACAATTGTGTTTTTTTTCTTTAATACAGTGATCCCTCATTATGTTGTGATTCACCTTTCTGGGGCTCCACTATTTCGCAGTTTCTTTTAGTTCTTTTTTTTTCTTTTTTACTGTGCTTTGTGTTCTACCTCCTGACTGGCTGTAGACTGATGTAAGCCAATCAGAGCTGGGTATCGCCAATTATTTCCAGAACTGATTCAATTCGGTTTGATTCACCAGAGCCTGGATGATTTTTTTTTTTTTAATTCTTTCAAACTATTGATTCAATTTAGCAATACATTAATAATATATTTTGAATATATTTATATTAATCCATAAATTGCATTAGTGACATTGTAACATTGTTAATAGGATTGTTGCATGGATTCTCAAACGGAGAAACTCCAACATTATTCTGCTTCTCCTGGTGGAAGTTTCATTTTGGAAACTTTTGATTGTGCTATAGCATTACACCTTTTTTCCAGAAGAAGAAAGTATGAGCAAAAAGTTGTGTTTTAGACCACAAATGGTTACTTTAAGAAATATTTTCTTAAAAGAATTTGGAAAATTTCTGCCTGTGAGTTTATAAAGATGTTCATTTAGTCAGCAATGTATGTTTAGGTCGACTGAGCGTTAGCATTAGCCGTCCTATGGGAAATCCCATTATACGTCAGCATCACGCGTTAGATTTATATCTACTTCTATGGATCGATCACTGATCTATAAAGCTTAGATTGATTAATCGAATCTGCTCTGCGTTGCGTCTCTTAAACAGAATGTCCTCATCTTTCCATATTTGCATAAATCGCAGATCTTTGTTCATTCTATACAACTGGAACTTTCTTTCTATGAATCTTTGAACTTTGAGAGTTTAAATAAGTGTGAATGAGTTCATTTCTGTCTGAGAAAAGTTTATTTAAAGTGTGAGAGTTTTACATCCTTGAAGATCCACTCCAACCAACCCCAACCTAACATGAACAGTGCAACAAAAATGGTGAGTGATATCAGAGCAATCCAGCTGAACAGTTTTGAGCTCATACAAGGAAAACACAGACGTTCATGGATCTATTCGTCTGCAAGTGGATGCATCAGAACTGGGCGGAGCAGGAAACTTCTGGCCCCGCCCACTGTTTTTTCTACATCGCAAATTCAATATTTTTTCAAATGGAAGTTTTTCATCTCCTCCTGATTCACAACGATGGGAAAAAAAGAAATCCTCAGAAATGCAACTTGAGCAACATTTTTTTTTCATTGTTATCCCACAGCATTTAACAAAATTCAACATGAACATGTTGAAAACACCAGTCTGAGTCTTTAATGTGAGAGTAATAGGTGAGTGACATTACAAAGTTGTAGTTTTGTTAGAAGTACATGAAACCAATCGTTGAAATAAAACAATGGCCTGATTTCTTTGTGTGTGATGTTGTGTGTATGAAGGATGTGTGTTGTAGATTTCCACTCAGACTCCTGCCGCTCTCACTCTGCTCCTCCTCTTCCTCCCCTCTTTCTGGCCTCCTCCTGTCCCTCCAGCTTTTGGCGGCTCTGTCCCGGTTCTGGAAATGATTAAAGTACCAGACAGACCAATCAGATAAGGCTGCTGCGGTGGCTGCAGTGGGTCATGGGTTGGGGGTGAGGGGTCACATTCCTCCCTCTTTCTTTGGTTGGACCCACTCCTCAGACTGTCACACTGTAAACTGTCACAGCTGTCTGAGGGCAGAGCTGCACATTATTCTATTGTGGTAATTGTTTCAAGAAGACATCCATCCAGTCGTCGCGTTCATGCCTGCTGCCAGTCTGGCTGCAGGAGTGGGACGCTATTGCATGAAATGTGGACGTTTGGAGTGGATGTGGAATCCTGCAGCTGTTGTTTTCTACCGAGATGTGCCAGGCTAAGCTGCATCATGGCAAACGGAGCCCTGGAGTTTGTAGACTTTCTGGCACTTTGCTTGATTTCTTCCATGTTGTGCAAAGTGTTTAACAGATTTCCGATCACACCCTTTGCTGACCTCATTGCTTTGGGCAAATGTAAATCTGACCTGAAGCTGCAGGTCGGTGCACGTAGCTGGAGCTCCATGTTTGAGGCGGCTGATGTCTTGTTTATGCGCTTCGGCTACAATGACACAGTGGAGGCGATTGCTACTTGAATTCAATGTGTATCAACTCGAACATCTGGTTCTCTCCGTGAGAGCAAATGAGTCGTCAACTGGAGTGTTGGCACACTCCAAAGGTCCTCCAGAGAAACAAATGGGGCTGCTGCGTTGAGAGGGGCCAGCACATCGGATTAACAGATTTTATCGCTTTAAATGGAACTTGTTTCTCCATCCATAGAGCCTTCCTTTTGTTTTTCACAGTCACGCAGATTTAATTAGTTTGCATCACATGAGCAACCTTTGTTTTCCTCCTTTGTTAGACATTAGTAATACTTGTTTTAATACACATTACTCACATTTTGCAGTTTTTAGACGCAAGACAAATATTGATGTCATTCCAGTAGGGCTGGGAATCGATTATAATGTCCAGAAACAATTCAATTTGATTCACAAAGCCTGGATCGATTTGATTCTGATTTTTTTTTTTATTCTTTCAATCTACACAATTCAAATTTGAGTTTACATATCCATACACATTTGTTTAGAAATACATTACTAATCTATAAATGTGTTTTGAATATATTTATATGAATCTGATACAGTTCACCGTAAAACGTATTAGTGAAGGATAGGATTGTTAATAGCATACAGAGTTACAGGAGAAGTTCTAACAAAAATGTTCAGATCATTAACATGTAAACATTGTTCTGCTTCTCCTGGAGGACGTTTCAGTTTGGACACTAGGTGGTGATCGCGCTGTAGAAGTAAACATTATTCCAGAAGAAGAAGAAAGTATGAGGAAAACACTGTTTTATACCACAAATAGTTACTTTAAAAATATTTCCTTAAAAGAGTTTGGAAAATTCATGCCTGTGAGTTTATAGCCGTCCTATGGGAAATTCCATTAAACGTTAGCATCAAGCTAGCAAACCTTAGCATCATATGCTAAATCGATCTATATTTTTATGAATCGATTATTGATTTGTTAAGCCTAAATCAATTCAAATCGATTAATCGACTTTATCAACCCAGCCCAACATCTCAAACAGACTTACATCTTAGAATGATTTTCACATATTTCATGGAATAGGTAAATTGTGTTAGCAAATGCTCACATTTGTTTTGAACATGTTGCTGCATGCTGTCACTTTTCTCTTCCAAAGGAAAAAAAAACTGGGCTGGCCACCTAACAGGATTAATATGTAGCTCAAACCAGATCCACTCAACTGGAATTGTAAAAAGAAAGCAACAGTATCCTGGTGCTTCATTATTTTTGAGGGGAAAAAGCGTGTGGGTCCAGAAAAGAACCAATAAACTCTGCCAGTTAAGGCAGCAGGCCAGGAACTTAAAAAAAAGCCTCATGTATTGACTGAAAATATTCCAACACACTTGAAAATTGAAATACGAGGGTTTTGATGCGAGCTATCACTCCTCGAACACTGGCATTAGCAACAGATGCTCTGTGTGTTCTTCAAATGGAAAATGGCCTCGATCGGTGCCAACAAGCCCTGGCAAACAGAACTGATGCTTTGTCAGACGGGAGGGTTCAGCCGCTCAACCATTTTGACACAAACAGATATTTATGGAAAAGAAGAAGGATTTAAAAGAAGACTTTTTTTTGTTTTTTACCATTAAAATCATTCAACTTGGTTATAAAAGTTGACAAACTGAATAAGAGTCAAAGCTGTTTATAACCTCAAGGTTTGGATCATTTTCATATTGAGTTTCTGCTCCATTTCTCTGCCGTTGTTTCATTTACACAGTAAAGTTGTTGTTCATGAGCTGCTGTTTTAGCCCGTTTGGTTCAATAAAACTAATCACAAAATGACCCATAATGAATTCAGATTTAATAAGATCAGATTAGTTAGATCCCGTGACATGAGGTGAGGCACTGACGTCATCAGTCAGATTTACAAACATATGAACCCTGCAGAGCAGCTGATTCACCATTTGATTGACAACAGTTAGTGTGTTGTTTAAAATTTCATTTCTTCCGTTTACTTATAAATGAAGTGTGCGTGCTGCTCCTCTTGAAGAAACTCCTTTTCTTTCTTCAGTTTTAAAGTCTCTCTGTCTCACTCAGTGACGTGTCTCCACAAATTCCTGAGTTTAGACACATAATCCTCCATTTAGAAAACAATGCTAAACAATAACTGGACAGCTGCACTTGACGTGCTACCACTAACTCTTTTATTCTTTAGCCGAGGTGTCACATTCTCCGGGCTCACCAGCGCCCTCTACCTCGAGGCATGTGTACTGTAGGTCTCACATAGTGTATTTCTAAAGTGCATTTTTAGCAGTTAAAAAGACTAAATGTGTCACAAAGTGGCACCAATGTGATCAGACAGAAGGTGAGAAATAGAAAAGTTGAATAATTAAAAATAAAGTGTCTTTTATGATGATAGAAAGACAGAACAGGTACAGCGCTTTCATCAGCTACCTCACCCGCCAACTTCTTGTGTATTTAAACAGAAAACTCACTACTTTTTTTTACTAAAGAAACGCTGAAAACCCACACAGAAAAAAGTAATCTTAGAATAGACATTTCTAAAAATAGATATATTTTATTTTTATTTGTAATCATGAAAAAGTAAATTCATCTTATTTAATTTATATAATTCAAAGTTATATTTTGCAGGTGAGGCACAGCCTCTCTTGCCTCACCTGATTGCATGTTACAGGTTAAATCGCTTTTCTGCACAAGTTATGGATTTAGGAACCAATGTCCTGAATTATATATGTTTTTTTTCTTTAATTGAGCTGGTAAAAAGACATGGAAATAAATGGTCTAAACCAGATTATGATGGAATTCAGGTTCTTTGTCTCTATTTGTGGAGGCAGTTTCCTTTTTGTCATTTTTTTTTAAAAAACCCAACAATTTTTTTTTTTTCCCCATTACTACTAGAGGAAGGGATGACGTGGTAGCTGAATGTACATGAAACAAGATATTTTAATTGGCCACAACTTTCACTGGTAAAAATAGGTGATGATTATTTGTGTGAGAACATTTGGTGACTGCAGTTTTCTATCTTCAGAACTATTGAACATTTTTGATCATGTGATTCTGCAGTAGGACCCCCCCCCCCCAAAAAAAAAGATAAAAACAATGGGTTTCTGTTCAAATCATTGTTACAGCATGAATATCACGACTAGCTTGTATTCATGTAACCATTTATTAGTTTCTGTTGTTTTTGAGACATTTTTGATTATTTTTTATTACTTTTTGCTGGAGTTTGCAGTTTGCAATCGGTCCCTTGGCAGCCATTTCTGTTTAATTTTCATTAAAAAGTACATTTTATAAAACAAAGATTTTTTTCTTTTGAAATGTGTGTTATTGTTCGAGATAAGACAAACCAATAGAGACATTTGCTTTCAGTTTATTGAACTCAGAATCCTGAATGTGTTGCTAACTTCACTGGACTGTTTTGGTGTTCTTCCCGCTCAAACTAGAGTTGCACTTTACTGCAATTTAATGTTGCGATCCATTCACTACGTGTACTAGGGTATTTATTTGACATAAGCTTGAAATATGTAGCTCTGATATAAAATAATAATTCAATGAATATCTGATGCCTGATCAAGATCCAGCTTCCCAACCTAATATCAATTTGGGGACTAGGTCAGATTTCCGATTACGTTATCTGATCAAACGTCTCATGAAGTCTCTTTTACCTGCTAGACGTATAGAAACTAAGGTTTGTTTAGACTGTGACTCATTTACTCGTCAACATGACATTGTTTGTTTACAGTTAGGAGCCAAAGTAATGAGATGAGAGACGTGCAAGTAAACACTTGGCTCCTTTTGACCCCTTGTGGTCCTAGATGCACTTTTCCAGATGTAGACTTTCTCTGAACTTTCAAGTGGTCTCTGAAAGGACTTTACGAGCACGTATGTGATGATAAGGTTTGTCTGGAAAGAACCTGGTGAACTCCTGGACGATCTCCTGTCGGGTCCTCCGGAGTCTCGTCTCCCACATTGGGGTTTGGACGGCGTGTTTACAGGATTGGATTGCCGGCTTGGAGCCGCTCCAGTGACATGATCCTCTCGGTCTCTGTCCCCCTCTGTGTCCCTGCCAGGCCTTTGTAGCTCCCACGCCCCCTCTGACCCTCAGGCCCAGGGGTGTCCCCTCCACATGCCTGAAGGAAAGAGTGTTGAGCTTCAGGATCAGGAAGACACGAGCTGAAATGTAGTATTTGGACAGTTTGACGGAGTATTTATACAACAGCAGCAGGTCTGTCTCTGTGGATGAGCGATATGAGCAATCTGCACATTTCACAGTTGAAAACTGTTTTCATTTCATCGTGCTCCAAGTGTGATTCAACCAGTCAATATTAGCAATGCCTGGAGACTGTTCCTGCACTCTGACCTCTTTATTAGTACTTTAAAAAGATCAAATTTCTTCATATATTGTTGGGAAATATTCATTTCAAGCTTTATTTTGTGAATTTTTTACACATAAAATGTGCTTTCAACCCCAGATTGGTTTACATTTTATATGTAAAGTTGTCTTTTCCTCCATGATTTGTCCTCATTTGCTTTTCTATTCATAAATAGTTTATCAATAACTTTTAGAAAATCTTGCATTCTGGCTGTAAATGTCATTGAATGATTTAGTTTCTCTCAGAGAGAAAACAAAGGAGTTCCAGCTCATCCCAACGATGGTTCAGAGCAGCGAACACATGTGGTTGATTATTTATAAACCCCTATAGGCCAATGTCTGCCAAAACCCACAGCGCCGCAGCACCCAGCTAAAATATTGCTTTAAGGTTAACAAGAGCAAATCCTGAATATCTGTGGCTGCATTAGAAGAGTGTAACAAGCTGCAGGGGGATCCTCCAGTCCACACGGCTGGATCGGGGGCCGCCGGGGGGTGTGGGTTAAAATGTTACATCAACTAAATCAGCTTTTATGCAGAATCATTTCCAGAAGGGATGTTGGTGGAAGATGTTGAGTTTGAGTGTTTTTCCTTTTTTAAAGTGCTCTGTGATAATTGGACGACACATCAGGAAATGTCAAAGATATTTACTCTTTAAAGGTTTTTCTCCATTGAAGATATCCTCAAAATCAAATTTGCCATGAAACTGTGAAATGAAGAAAACTTTATATATACATATACACATATATATGGGCTGGCTACAAAGGATTATTTGAAAGTGGACTAATCATAATTACTTTTTTTATTAGTTGACAAATCATGTGTAAACTGGATTAATGCGCACATCTATTAGCTTTAAACTTGAAGTGTTTAAGCTATATGCTAAGTCAAAATAAAGTCAAACAAGATGATAGTTTATTAAACCTTTAATGAATCATTTGGCTTATTTCCTTCATTTATTTCTGTTATTAAAACCAGACTGAAATCAAATGAGGTTGGTATCTAAATCAAAGGAACTATTTTTCACTAAAGATAAGGTTTTGGTCTCACTGACTCAAAAATAACTAAAGTGCATTTTCACAAATGTATTCAGCTTCACTACACGCTGACTCTATAGAATTTAAACTGTACGATGTTCTTGCTCGTAGCGGGAAAGTTAGCATTTCTACCTGCCTGCAGAAAGACAAACTAAGAAGCTAGCTCTCTGTCTATGCTAATATTAGCTTAGCTTATCGAGATGATGATCCCTCTTCAGAGTTACCATACTCAGTCGCAATGTGCTTCCTCTTCAGGTGTTCATTCATCACCGCAGTACTGCTGTGGAACACGTAGAAAAAAAGCTTTTTCTTTTTGTTTTCAGCTAAATGCTGTCAATTCAGATAAAGAAAACAAATAAACAAAGCCTGCAAACTAAGACTACCAAGATCCAACCCCAAACTAAAATAACAAAACCCAGCAGTGTAAGACTGCTGAGGACAAAGAGAGGAAAAAATAAAATAAAAATAAAATAAAATAGCATGTTTTTAAAGCAAGGATTACTTAATTATCATTTGTTTAGTTTTGATGAGATAAATGTATAAATTGATGTCTGAGGTTCACATAGATGATAAACTATGTAGGT
>NC_050518.1:27864330-27870785 GCF_002922805.2 Oryzias melastigma
TGCTAATATTAGCTTAGCTTATCGAGATGATGATCCCTCTTCAGAGTTACCATACTCAGAGCAAGGATTACTTAATTATCATTTGTTTAATTTTGATGAGATAAATGTATAAACTGATGTCTGAGGTTCACATGGATGATAAACTATGTAGGTTTTTACATCCTGTTGACCTGAAGACGTCTTGTTTGATCAACTCTACCTCCAGAATGAACAGATTTTATATGCAAAGAAAAACTTTGGTAAAAGTTTGATCTTTTATCAGTTAAAAGCACATATTATCTTATGCTGCACAACATTGGTTAACAGCTGTCCAGAGCTGCACTGAGATGATCTTGTTCAGCACAGAGGGTCTTTTATTTTGAAAATAAGTAAAAAAAAAAAAAACAAAAAAAAAACAATAAAATCACATTTTAAGAGATTCTAGGTTATTTTTATAAGTTTGCTTTTATTCCTGCCAAAAATTAGAAATATTTTTTTAAATTAATAAAAAGTTCATGAATGCAAATCCAAATTTCCTATAGGTTAAAGTAAGACTATGCGGCTCCTTCTAGGTTTGGATCAGTAGAAAACGAGTCCAAATGGCTCTTTAACTGTTAAAAGTTGCCGACCTCTGTTCTAAATGTTCTCAGATATTTGAGACAAAGTTCTGCTTCATCTCAGTTTATTAGAGAAAAAACTTGAACAACATAAACTTTACCTGGATGGTCGTAAGTGTTTTTCATACTGCTAGCATTTGTAATTATTCCAGTAAAATCACAAAAAGAACTTTTCCCTTACACAGGAAGGTCAGAGGTCGCACTCAGCTCCAGAGCATCAACTGATGAGCTGAAAAGGGTCAGACCCCCCACCCCCCAGCCCCAGCACTCGTTCAGCACGAGTTGCCGATGCTTTTCAAAATGTGGCTCTCACACTTGGGAAAAATCTACATGGAAGATTAACGATCTCTTACAAAACTATCAGTTCTTCTTTCAACCTGTCATATAACACTCTGCAGCATTGCAGTGGTTAACCCCCTCCTCCCCCGAAGCCCCCACCCCCCCTCGTGAAGTTCTGCAGCGGAGCTGGAATGCTGTCAGGTCTACAACGAGATAATCAGAACCAGATTCAGCAAAGCCAGGATCTCGTCCAGCTGCAATCAGGCCTGTGAGACGCTTCAGAAACTTCCTGTGACGGTTTTCCTCGCGGCAGAGACGCAGATCCACATCTGATTAAAGCTGGGAGCAGAGCAGGAACGCCTCAATGCTTTTGCAGCAAGACCTTCATGACATGTTGAATTCTGACCTGCTTTGGGTTCCACTCAGCCAAACGGGTCTGTTGTGGATACATTTGAATTGGAAGGCTTGTTTTCATCCAAATGAGAGAAGAAAACATCTCCAAATGTCTTTTAAGTGGAAAGCCGTCAGGAGAATTCAGTGATGCTGAGTTTCTGCTGCAGAACCCTTCAGGGACATGGGAGGCTTTGACGAGCTCTGCAGCAGCACATTTTAGGACCGGATGTGAGGGGAATGTGGACGCTGATGGTACACGCACATTCCTTCACCAGAGGAAAGCAGTTCCTCTTTCAGTGAGTGTGCTCCTCAAAATGAGGGAGAAAGTAAAGGCTGCAATTCATTCTGTTCCTTAACGGGTCTAAAGTCAATATAGAACATTCATTTCTCTATGACGTGAGCATTCTTACATTCAATTGTTCACATGAACAAAAGAAACTTGAATATAGATGACTTTTATTTATTAACTTTAGCAATTTAAATGAAAAAAACAGGAGCTGAAACTGTTCTTGTGCTCTAACTTCCTAAAGATGTCAGAATTTGGAGATAAACCCTCATTATTTGCATATATATTAAGTCCCCCTCTAATGAAAATCCTGTTTTTATAGTTTTTAACACATATATGTGTCATTTTTCTTCTAAAAGAGAACAAATGTAATCTGAAATCATTTAGTTTTTACATTTCTGAGTATTTCTCCTTTTAAATCAATCAAACTGTCTTGGACAGACTCTGTTTGAATGAATGATCTTCTTTCCATCAACAGCTCTGCTGCACATGCACTAAACCCTCATCTGTTCCTAGTGTCTAGTTCAGGTTCTGGAGAAGAGAAGATGGTATCTTCACATTGACTGCAGTCAAATGAGCCGCCGTTCACATTTCTGTGGTCAAATCAGCATCACTGGATTTTTGGTGTGAGTTTCATCCAATACTTACGGTAGCAGGACTGAGAACGCTGGAAAATCTCCACCAGACTCCACGGAGCTTCTTGATGTGACCACGGAAATGTGAACGGCGGCTCATTTGACCGCAGTTGGAAAGGATTGTAAATCAATGAAAGAGCATTTTGATGTTAGCTTTGATTATTTTATCAAGAACTCTGAGAAACCAATGATTGAATGTATTGATCACAGTCAATAAACATTGGAGAATTAGCTAAACGAGTCTTTGGTGAACTGGAAGGAGAAAGCCATGCCCCCTCAGAGGAGATTTTGGAAACAGAGGCTTCAGATCAACATGAAAAATGGCTTTTGTAGACATTTAGGTTGTGGAATTTTGGTGAAAAACTTCATAATCATCATTAAAACACTACTGGGAACTCTTATTAAAATAAGAAAATTGTCAGTGTCCAATGTTCCGTACACTTGTTCCTCGTTTTTTTGCAGTTTTTCTGTCTCGCAGAAAATAATTGAGCAAAAAAAAATAAATAAATAAAAATAATTTAAGTAAAAACCTACATATGAACCAGAAGTTTGCATTCTCTTAGGCTACTTAGTATCTAGTGCGTCCATCATTCACTCTGTAGTTTATGGAACCACGTCTGCTGATCACACGGGGAGCTCATGACCACAGCAGGTCATAGGTCAAAGGCCCTGATTATTAAGATTTCTTCAGAAAATAAACCTTAGCTGGAATGATTGAAGGAAACCTTTGTTTTTTTTTTTTGCTGTGCTTTTCCCTTCAGGCAGCAATGAGTGTAACAGCATTTTAGTGAGCGGCGTTCAAGTAAACAAAGTCAAATGTGTGAAACTTCTCGTCCTTCTTCCCAGGAGTTCACAGAAACCTTCCTGGTGTGAAAACGTCTTTGGTCGGGTTGATAGTTTTCAGAATCTATGTTTGCTTTAAAATATATTGTCTATTGAATGTTGCTGTTGCCTTGAGGAAAGTTTTTTTTTTAGTTCTCGCCTTGTAGATCCACAAAAGTGTACAGATGCATAAATGGCAGGAGGAGGAGTGCGAGGGGTTAAACACTGCAAATTTAAATGAGCTCTTCCTCAATCTGATCTAAACGGCCGTGTGCACTTTAATAAGTACTTTCATTTATATTAAGATGCAAATGTAGCCTTTACTTGAGATTGATATGCACTGAGTAAATGTGCATGTATGTGTGTGTGCGCCACTTTATCAGGCCCCTCTGTTCATTAGCTCGCTGTAATTGTGTTAGCTGTGTAGCTGGCAGGGCGGGAGAAAACGTGTGTGTAAAGGTCACATCAGAGGAGAGATGACATGAGGATAGAAGACATACAGAGCCTTCACACTCACCAAATATCTGCTGCAAGGCTCTCACATACACACCAGACGAGGAGAGCTGTGTGTGTGTGTGTGCCCTGAGGTATGGCTTAATGTGTGAGTCTGCGTAGGTGTGTGTGTTTGAATCAAGTGGCAGTGTTTAATCAAGTGTGATATTTCTCCTCTCTAAGCTTTGCATATACAATCCAGACTGCTAAAAGAACCCATACATTATCTGTGTGTGTTTGTGTGTGTTGTGGTCATGTGTGAATGTTTTCTGCTTGATTTTGTTGAAATATGCAGCGTTCGATCGTGTTATAAGATTAAAAAAAGCAGTTGTGCCAAAGAAACGCTGCAGTTAAGACTCACAGGCTTTGAGGACTGGATTTTAGCCGCACAAATGAAGTTTTCCCAGAAAGACTTCTGTTTGGCGCTTCTCCTGATGTGATCAAGAGTCATTTCCTGTGCTTAAAACTTTTGGCTCTGCTCTAGAAACATTTTATCTCTTGAATAAAAAAAAAATGAAACATTAATTTGTGAATGCGTGATGGCTTTTCCTCCTTTTTTTTAACCATCCATCCATTTTCTTGACCGCTTCTTCCCTTTTTGGGGTAGCGGGGGTGCCGGAGCCTATCCCGGCCACTGATGGGCGAAGGCGAGGTACACCCTGGACAGGTCGCCAGTCCATCGCAGTATAAAGTATTCAACACTCCTGATGACAGGAATAAGTTATCTTGGATTAATTCTTAAAAACCGTCTTCAGAAGCTCAATCTTATGAAGCGGAGAGTGAAGTCCTCTTCCTGCTGATGTTCTAACCCTCAGACCGGCTCCTCTGTGCCAGCTTTGATCATCCACGCCACCTTTTCTGATAAAGAAACATGTTTCTGGCACTATTCAAGCACTCAAAGCCCCTCTAAATGGGTTTAGCTGCAGGGGCCCGTCTCTGGAATCTGCAACACGCCCGCTTGTAACAATTTTAACACCCACCAGAAATGATCTCTAGGGTTTCTCTCCAATCAGAGACACAGCTCATCTCATTCTTCTGTCTCTTCTGCTCAGCTACTGGAGTGTTTCCTAAAGACGGCCTGATCATCCACCAGAGTGATTTTCAGGACTGATATTTGGCTAACTTTAACTGATTGGAGCTCATAAGAACACTAGCTTCTCATCTTGTAGACGTTTTGCTCGTAATAAACCAAACAGCTCAAATGCAATTTACAGAGAATTCTATACAGACAGTGACCAAAATGTCCAAAACTTTTAAACTTAGTTTTTTATGTAATACCTGCAAAAGTACAAAGTAAACTCTGAAGTGAGGAAATTAGGTCAAAACATTGGATATTTCTAATTTTAATATCTAAAATATCTAAAATCGAAAGGGCTATGAAAGGGCTAAATACATTTGATTTTTGAAATTGGTTTGAAGATTACCTTTGATTTGGTGCTTAAGAAACATCCGATGTACATACTGATGTTCTCACGTTTGACAAGGGGACTCAACATTTTCTTACCCTAAATGTGCTGCTTTTTATTTTTACTTCTCTGTGAAATTTGCTTTTTATCCCTGAAGTGAAAGAACCTGTGAAGTGATGAAAACACGACTGAATCAGGATCTATAGTGTTTCTCATAAGTTTACAGTTTCCCATAAATGAAACCACAGTGATGAATACTTTTCCTATAAACTCCCAAAAGCAGTAAGTTGTCATGTTTACGCTACCTATGAAGGTCCAATAATAACTGCTCAACTGCAGGTAAAGCAGGTTTGAATACACCTGGTGATCTAAGCTGAGGTTCAGTCTGAGTGACGGTTAGCTGTGGCGGCGGCGGCGGCGGCGGCTGCTGCTGCTGTCAGCTTTAGAACCATGTAGGAGTTTGAACATTCTCTGCCTCTTGGATTCCACCATGGAGACATGTGTCTGCATAAAAACAATTTTACCAACACGAAGTGTTTGAGCTTCTGTTTCTGTCATGATATATACCTTTGATGCACAGTTTAAAACGTAGTTTGTTTTTTGTAAATCTTTCTTCCAAAAGCAGAAAATGGAGCAGGAAGTGTGGCGCTGGTGTTGGTGAGCATGCAGCTGTCAGTGGGGTCAGTGTGTGGAATGCTGCTGTAAATGAACTGCTGTGTTTCAAACTGCATGATGCTGCAGCCCACACGTGCTGCAAACACACGAGCAGCATTCCTGCAGCTTCCTGCAGACGTGGTTTTCTTACTTTTCTCAAAGCTACAGGCACCAGGCCTGCATGCTTCATGTTTTAAGACTAAATGTGAAACGTGTTGGTGGTTTTAGCAATTCCAGAAACAAATGTATCCTCTTACTGGTGCTGTGTAATAAATAAATGACAAAACTGTTACAAACCTGCTGAAACACCCATCCATCCATTTATCTTAAACCCTCTTGATCACTTTTGGGGTTGCTGGAGCCTACCCTTACTGCTGTTGGATGAAGGTTGGATTCACCCTGGATAGGTCACGAGTCTATTTCAAGGGCCTATTTCATACAAAACCAGTTTGTTTTAGCTTTTAAATAAATTAGAATGTTAATTCCTCATGAAAAACTCCAAAGCCCCTCCCAATCCACAAAACAATCGGGTCCTCACATTGTGAGGTCACACAGTGGGGAACAGCCCCTTCCAGGAAGAGTCTGTGCCACCAGCACCGCCCCCAGGGGTGGAGCTAGCAATGATCAGAAAAACACTTTCATTTTAGCATCGACTCTGAGAAGAAGTGGTTCCTCTTGGACTTAATCTGCAGAGACAACTCGCTGCCGAGAACGCCTCTAGGATGATGTCATGAAATGGGCGGCACCCACAAGGAGTGAAGGGCGGAGCCCTAGAGATTGAGAGATTCCCGGGTAGCTATAGAAAGGCTTAGAATTAGCATGAATTAGGTCTTTGATAGATTGATAGTTACATGTCAAATTTTAGAACTAACAGTGGAACCATTAACACACT
>NC_050518.1:27870871-27886463 GCF_002922805.2 Oryzias melastigma
CCTCCGAAGAGTGCATTATGAGAAATTAACGCACGACGCGGAGGCGTCCGCGTCATGCGTTAATTTCTCATAACGCACACTTCGTCGGGTATTATCCCTTACTTAATGCATTTCCAAATGGGATTCCCAAAACTGATAAATCCTCAGAAAGTCGAGTTTTACAGCACGTCAGCGACTCTTGATGTGTTTTTGTCTTAAGAGGTTTTTATGAATGTTTTATCATCCATAAATGCATCATATATTTAATGTTGTGGTACAAATAAAACTTGTTTTGTGTAGTTTAGATACCTGTGCAGCTTATAGATCATATCTGTAAAGTCTCCCTCCAATGAATATCCTGTTTTTAGTCTTTTTAACATGTTTGTGTGGCATTTTTCTTCTGAAAGAGAACAAATGTAATAAGAAATCATTTGTTTTTGCATTTCCGAGTATTTCTCCTTTTAAATCTCTGTTGATTGGGGCGGGGCTACTCAGCTCAGCTCCAAAAGCCACGCCCCCTCAGAGGAGATTTTGGAAACGGAGGCTTCAGATCAACATGAAAAATTGCTTTTTAAGACATTTAGGTTGTTGGATTTTGGTGAAAAACTTAATCATAATTAAAACACTACAGGGAACATTTCTTTTAAATAAAAAAAATTGTCATAGTTGGACTTTATTGATTCCAACTATACCTGCTATTTTTTTCTAGGCTACAGCAATAACACGGTTTAGATTTTTTTCCCAGATTCCGAGTTAATACGGACAGCTGAGTGTGGATTTAAGTGTTTTGAACCTGAAAAGGTTTAAGACAGAACAATATGATGCCATATTTTGGCATCATGGTGTCCTTCACAAAGGTTAGAGGTCATGACCACACAGTGGTTTTTGTGCGTTTCCACATGTTAAACACAATCACATTTTTAAGACCATGGGAAAAATACCCCCACCCCATATATATATATACCTCCATATACATTTAGACTTAGTTGATACTTTTACTTTACTTTACTTTCATCACAGTGGTATTTTTGTTTAAATCTCAGATTTTTCAAATTAATTAGGGAATGCAAACAGAAAGACATGATCAAAGCAGATTTTCTTTTGACCTTTAAATGTTTCATCAGTTAAGCGTTTCATTTTGAGTCATCTGTCGCTCCGCAGCGATCGGTCTGCGGCCGACAGAGCGGGTTCTTTGAAATGGGACTCTGAGCTGCTGAGCTGTTTTTCTTGATGAGCTGTAAAGTGACTGCCTGGAAGGGTCATCTAAAACAGGGTTAAAGTTCATAACCCCGCCCCGCCCCTTTATTCCCAGATGTAAAATACTTTCAACAAAAGCTGGAAGACTCATTTAATCTGTGGCAACACAATTATATACATGTCTAGCCCTGCAGGCTGATTCCTGCTAATCGCTGGAAAACAGCTTTACAGCAGTAAATAGAACGTGTAAGTCCTTCGTTTCCTCTTTGTTGCTTTGAGAACGTTCTTGCATCTGTTTGTTTTTGTAGAAAGTAGAAAGTTCCAAGATGCACGGCGGCATAAAGACAGTCAGGCCTGCAGGCACGGACGTGTGCTCCATGCTAAACTAGAGCTGTGTATAAATTTGCCTAAGTGTTTGGCCAAGGTCTGCGGCTGCGTGCAATCGATGTGCCAAAAGCAATAAATCAGCGGAGGGCTGACCAGAACGCCACTACAGCTCCGTCTGATGGAGCAGGTGGACTTCAGGATCTCCCTGATGCACATTTTTCTTTCAGCAAAGACTTTGATAGGATTTAAACGATCCAAGGATGTTTGTGTCCAGTCCACTTATAAATTATTTTATTTTAGGAAGATCTACAGTTTCTAGAGCTCAGGTGAGGTACTCAGGTAAAGTTCATGAAGGAGGTTGAGAACCCATCTCGTCAAAAACTTAAGAGCTGAAAAACGTGAATTTTTACAACCTCTTGACGTAATCAGATTGTATTTGATTAATGTAATATCAGCTTTATTTGTGCAAAAGAAAAAAAAGAAGAAATGCAACACTTTTTGCTATTCTAAAATACACTTAATTATTTTCAGCTTCAGATGTTCTGCTTCAAAACTCAAAATTCCAACTTGAATTTTTTTCTCTTTTAACTCTTGTTTTTTTTTGGTTTCCAAATCTGAATATTTCAGTTTCAAAACTTTTGGCACTGTTGTAGCATGTTGGGGTGGGGCTAACACGAAGGACCAATCAAATTCGATGAGCGCAGTAACTTCAGTCCCGGTGCGTTCACTGACCCTGAGAACTTTGATAATTACGGTCAGAAAATGTCTGTTTAATAGTCTGAAGTTGTCCCAAGACGGCTGTAAAAAGCAGAATTTTGTCGTGTACAAACCGCACGTCCAAAACTCTGTTCTAGCCCGTTCAAAGTACTCTTATTGTGTTAAATCCAGACATTGAAAACGTCCTTAAGCTTGTGTAAAATGGGTAAAACACTGCAGGAGCTCCAGTTGTCTCCTGTGGCCTAATGGCTGGTATGTTTGCACTTTAACTTTTTCTCATGCAGGAAATGTGAGCTCTGAAAAAATTTTAAACCTAAAAAACAGAACATTTGAAGCTGAGAATAATTGTTTATTTTACAATAAAAAAATTTTTGGACATATAAAACTTTTTTTGGCCAAACACCAATATTTTTTTCAATTTGTTGTATTTGGGTTTCAAATAATTTTGGCCCCAATTTAGCTCCATAGAAAACTGCCAGATCAGTTAGTTGAAGAAATAAGGACAGGAGAAGTTTGGAATTTGTTTGGGAAACAAATAAACAACACTTTGACTATGTCTGAGTGTGTGAACGGGTCATGAAAACCTTTCTGTAGCTTTGGGACTTCAGACGATGAGAGACACTGACCCGAAAAGTTAAAAGTGGTGAAGAAGTGACCAATGGAACAAGAACAGTACTTCCTGTTTCTGGATCTGTCTATTTCCTGCCCTCTCAGACCCAAATCCTCTCAGCCTTACTGATCGAGTCTGGTTCTACTGAAGGGTTCTTCCAATCTTGTACTGTGAAGAAGAACCTTTCCATCATTTGGTTCGTTGTGAGAATCACATTTTGTCCCCTTGCTGTAACACTGTTCTCTGCCTTGTCTTCTGTGATTCTACTTTGCAGATTTCCCATATCTAGAACTATTTTTGAATGTAATTCCCGTGAGAAACGAGGAAGTACTGTACACGGAAAACACTATTAATCATGCAGGCCAATATTATAATACAGTATATAGAATCTCTCTAAAGTAATCTGAACTGTTTTGAATTGTAATAATCCAAATGTTCAGAATAATTCATAACCATCACATTTTTTTCTATCTTTCACATCTTAGTCAAACTTTGAACGGGCTCCAAAAACACGTCAGCACAACTTTTAAACATGGTGGTAGTATGATGATGTGGGACGACTTTGTGGTTTCATTTCCTGGAAGATTTATTACTATTTACAGCAAAAAACCCTGAAGCAGAATGTCATCAGTTTGTAGCGTACATGCAGGAAAACTGCAGAAATAAATCAGCCCTTCTCCCCAAATGTGGAGTCTGACTTAACCAGTTTATTGCTTTAAAATGATTTAAACGATGTTTATGTAGACATGATGTTTAAGCAATTACTGTAAAGCCGCATCATCTTATAGGACAAATATGTAGATTCATTTAATATTGAAAAATAAACCGTTTTACTGCTGTCATGGAGCATTTGTAATGATCATTACAAGAGACACTCCATTGAAACCTCCTTTCAGGTTCTCATATCATCTATGAATCCAGTTATTATTATTTATTTTTTTTGCAAAAGGGAACGCTTTTGTTCTTTTTGATCTAATTCAGACTCCAGCTTTGTTTCTGTTCACAGCCGTTTCTCTCTGTTCTCGTCTTTGTCCCAGTTTAGTCAAAACGATCTCGATGTCGTCAGCTGTCAGATTTACAAATCTTTGACCATCGAGTGCACGTTTTAGCCTATTTATAGAATTACATGAGAGGGAGACAGAAATGGTGCAAAAATAACTTTTTTTGCTCCTTTTACTACAAAAAAGCAAATGTTTAATGTTCTATGTCCTTGTCGTGTGCACTGGTGCTTCTGAAGAACACCCAGCAGGACCGGAGCTTTACTGTGACTGAAGCAGAGTGTGTTCTGGTGCTGTGGCTGGATTGTCCTGGTGACATAAAGCAGAGCAGTCATCTGTTATCCCAGCCACACTGGAGAAAGACGTTATTGATGAGGAGAGACAGAGGATTGGAATGAACAGTAGAATGAAGGTGTTGCAGCAGAAATTAGACAGACCCGCCACCGAACCTCAGGCTCTTTATTTAGGGTCGCTCACACTTCGCAATGAAAATGTTGCCTGATGTTTGCTTATCACAGGATTCCTGCAAGTTTCTTCGTGTTAAATTTAAGGCTTTTTAAGACCTTTTAAGACTTTTTATAAGCCATACATGTCAAAAATCAAGACCAATTTCTTAGTCCATTTAACATTTTATAAATTATTTCTGATTTTATTAATTTATTCCCTTTTTTTTTTTCCAAAACTGTAGCTACTTATCTTGTTGTTTGTTGTCTGTGCCACAATGTTTTAGAGCTGTTCTTTCACTTATTTTGTTAATCAAAAGGTGAAGGGTATTCAGTGTACATAACTGGTTTTCCCAATGTTTATTTGCATCATTTGATCAAAATAATCTTGGCTAAAAAAATAAAATCTTTGACGTGAAATGTGAAACGGAGAAGCTACAAGCAGCATCATTTTAAGGCTTAGGTATCAAAATTCAAGGTTTTTTATGGGTTCTGAAGGTATTGTTTTCCAATTCACAAATTCAATGCTTATAAGGCTTTTTAAGACTCCGCGGGAACTCTGTTATCAGTTCAAATGAAAGAAAACATGCAAGAATCTCAGTCGTATTTTTACTGGATCATCTTGTTGAAAATGAATCTGTAGATATTTCTTGGTGTTTTGGAATAATGGACCACACAGCCTCTTGATCATAGTCAGAGCTTAAGTCTGGGTAAAAATGACCAGGGGGGGGGCTTCCAACAGGCATTTATCTCTCTGAAATAATGTTGCTCATAAAAATGTGAGCTGTTAGAAGATGAGGTCACCAGTCCATGGACGGTAAATGTGCTGAAGTTAGTACAGAGGAGGATGAGTTCAATGAAACTCTGATGTGACACAGGAACATGGGATGCTTGTGTGATCTTTGGAGTTTAAAACACAAATAAATAAATAATGAGCTTTAAGCCTTAGTCTTATGGGTGGATATGGGCTGTTTGCAGGCAGAAAATGGTCAGACATGTATGGAGTATGCATGTGGCACGCTCAAAATATCAAGGTTGTAAACCACTCAGTGAACCAGAAGAGCTAATATGTTCATTTATGTTTTTCTGTGTTTATGCTCTGAGTAACAGGCTGTAATGAGCACTTATTAAACATATGAGTGCAGTAGTTGAGACGCATTTCTTCACCCCCCCACCAAATCCTGCAAACCTCACAAGGACCCGTTAGAGCTGTTAGAAATCAGGAGTTTTTTTGTGTGGACATCCTATGGCTGTCCTACAAGCTATTATCACCTGATCCCCCTATTTGTGGAGCACTTGCACACACTTGTGACATACGGATACAATCCACTCTCAGAGCGGAATAACTGGACCAAAACAGCCACCGTAGCCGGCAGTCACATGGTATAAACAAGCAGGAAATGAAGCAACAGGAGAAATGTAAAGCAGCGATTGTCGTGTTATCAAAGAGGGAGAAGGGTCCAACTGCTGAATTGTTAGAAAGTTTATTTGAACACAGCTGAAAATGCGTTATAAATGCTTTTCTGTGTCTCGCTGCACAGATTTTTAAGAGAATCCTCTTAAAAACAATACCAGAACACCTCAACGATGAGGCACAGAAATGTGGTTGGATGAATTCAGGCTCATTAAAACAACTTTTAACGTGATTCACATTCTTTCTCACTGTTTTCCTGACATTCTATATGTCATGAACACTCATCCTCATCTCTTCACAGCCGTCATCTTGCCAGTGACCGTCTCCACCGTACCAAAGCAGCAGCAAAAAGTGTTGAACCTGGTGTTAACACAGAGGTTCTAAATTAGTCAGTGAAATCTGAAGTTTGAACCAGTGAAATATACTGACAAGCTTTCCAAGTGCAGGACTTCCATAATTTCTATCTCTTGTTGCTTTGCCCCGCCCACGTAATTCCTGGCCAGTGAGAGAAGAGATCCTTGGTCAGGTGGTTTTGTTTACAAGCTTTGGTCCGGATAAGAAAAGTCCACCTGACAGCAGACTGAATACAGGACAAACTCACGGTTCAGGACTCGATCTGGAATAAATGATTTTTGATGAAAATGAAAACAGGTGTTGATCATTTCTAACCTAAACCTGGTGTGACTGACAGGAAAAACACACCAAAAGCCAAACTAACACTTTCAATTCTCCCAGCTGTTTTGTACTTCAGAATCACATTAATTGGTTTAATGGTTGAAGAGTTACAATAGTCCAAAGAATGTAGCCAAGTCAATAAAATAGTAAACTGAGCTTTTAATGCTGACTGAAGTTATAATAAATATGACAAACCACTTCTCAGTTCACTGACGCTCAATGGATGAATGAATATTTCATGATACCGCCTTTAACTGCCCTCGTCCAGATTTTGGTTGCATTTATTTCTTCGTTGTGTTTTACAAATGTTTACCTGTCATCCGTATTTTTTAAATTGAACTAACACATAGTTTAAGGAGAACATTGCTTTTAAAGTTTATATATTGTTTCTATTGGATTGTCTTTAGCAGCTTCCAGACAATCGATTTTCTGAAGGCAGCCTTGGAGTGATTAACACTTCTTTTGAAAGATGCATGCCCCAAGAGTCAATACAACCGAGGCCGCATTTTCTCTTATCGTCTGCTTTTCTTTTTTCTACTCCTGCCTTTACGATTGAATGTTTATGATCTCATTGCTGTAAGACCTCTGAACGTGCAAACGCTGACTGACTCGTGCTTTCTTTCTGTCTCAGGGCTGCTGACGGATCAGGCAGATGGAGGGATGAGGATATAAGAGGAAGAGGAGGAAGAAACGGAAGTGGAAAACAATTGCCTGGGAATTTCTTCTTTCGTGTCAGTAGGACGTTGCGCTCTTGAACGGGACCGACTGCTGTCAGAAGTACAAACGCCCTCCTGCTCACACATTCCCTTCCCCTTCCATCATGTCCTCCCACCTCAGTCCCCCCCTCGTCATCCTCCCCTTCATCCTTATCCTCTCCTTTGGCTCCACCTCCTCCTTTTTCTCCTTCTCTCCTCCGGAAGGAGGTCTCACACATTTGGTGGTCCACAACAGAACCGGAGAAGTCTATCTGGGTGCCGTCAACTGGATCTACAAGCTTTCAAGCAACCTGACCAAACTACGAAGCCACGTGACTGGTCCCGTCACGGACAACCCTCGCTGTTACCCCCCACCTGGTGTGCAGTCCTGCCCCCACGAGCTGGTGCAAACTTCCAATGTCAATAAACTTCTGCTGCTCGATGCGGCCCACAACCGTTTAATTGCTTGTGGGAGTACTTCCCAGGGAATCTGTCAGTTCCTGCGCCTGGATGATTTGTTTAAGCTCGGAGAGCCGCACCACCGTAAAGAGCATTATCTATCCAGCGTGGCCGAGGCCGGCACCATGTCAGGGGTGGTCATCTCCCCAGACATCTTCAGCGGGGACGGCAAACTTTTTGTTGGTACTCCAATTGATGGGAAATCCGAGTACTTCCCCACGCTGTCAAGTCGCAAGCTGATGTCCAACGAGGAGAACGCCGACATGTTCAGCTTTGTTTACCAGGACGAGTTTGTCTCATCTCAGCTTAAGATTCCCTCAGACACACTCTCCAAGTTCCCCGCATTTGATATCTACTACATCTACGGCTTCAACAGCGAGCAGTTCGTGTATTACCTGACCTTACAGCTCGACACTCAGCTCACCTCGCCTGATGCCAGCAGCGAGCAGTTCTTCACGTCCAAGATCGTCCGCCTTTGTGTTGACGATCCAAAGTTCTACTCTTACGTCGAATTCCCCATTGGCTGCACCATGAACGGTGTGGAGTACCGCTTGGTTCAGGATGCTTACCTGGCCCGGCCGGGGGCCCGTCTAGCCCGTTCACTGGGAATCAGGGAGCACGAGGAGGTTCTGTTCACCGTGTTCGCCCAGGGTCAGAAGAACAGAGCCAAACCACCCAAGGAGACAGTTCTGTGTCTGTTTACAATGAGGCAGATAAAAGAGAAGATCAAAGAGAGGATTCAGTCGTGCTACAGAGGAGAAGGGAAGCTCTCCCTGCCGTGGCTGCTCAACAAGGAGCTGGCCTGCATCAACTCGGTGAGTCTCTCCCACTATTTTACTCGTGTTTTCTTGCTCTTAATAATTTAGTTTTTTGTTGCTTTTTTCTGTAATTTTAATTATTTGTAAAACTTGGGCTTGACTTCTGCTGATTTATTATTATTTCATTCTTCTGAGGTTTTCCAGGGCCAAAGTGAAGCACAAAAAAACAATCAACTTTGCACTTTGAAGTTGAAAAATTACAGTTTAAACTTTTTATAGTATTTTTGTAACTAAAAGAATTACAAATGTAATAAACTTCTGAAAGACGTGGAAGATCTTAGTCAGGCAAACGGTAGTTTGGGTCAGAAAACTCGCCCAGACTCAAAATGAATTTCGATGAATCCTTGTTTACACCTGCCATACTGTCTGTCACCAACAGGCAGACGGTTGGATCCAAGTGAGGCAGGTTTTACTGGCACAGATAGGATAACAGGAGTGAAGCACAGCTAAAAGTCTGCAAAGCTAAATCAGGGTCAGGCAAGCAGAGGTCAAACACCAGCATTAGGGCATCAGAGAACAACCAGAGTGGTCAGGGTCCTGCGAGGGTCAGGGCAGGCAGCAAACATTCAGAGTCAAAGACAAAGCAGAAGATCAGGTCAGGATGAGAATGCTCAGTGATGCAGGCAGAGTGGCAAAAACAAGACATCGCACTTCTCTGACTAAATACTCCTGGGAGAGATTGCAGATGGTAAACAGCTGTGGGGCTTCTGGGAGGGACAGCAGGGACTGATGGGAAGTGTAGTGTGGAGACCAAGGAAATGCTAGTAGTCAGGTGATGGATCCCACTGACGACCAGCGGGGGAGTCAGGGGACTGAATGACAATGTCTTTATTTATCTATGTTTGTATCACTAAAAGAAATGTAACCCACAAAATCACAAAAATGCAGTTTTTAAAAGACATAAATGTATTTACTTTGCGACCTGTTGGATCATAATATACATTTTTTGTAAAGTTCTTGGTTAAAATATAGTACAAAAAATTTAAGAAAGCACAAGTTAAGAAACAAATGTATCATGTGTCAGTATGAAAGGGTAAAACATAACTATAAATTCTGTTTGGTACCCAAGTCCAGAGTTGTAACTGCTTGCTTGAACTCTTTGTTAGTCTTGGGAAAATGGAGAACTTTCCCAAGAGTGACCAAAATGAGTGTATTAAACAACCAGGACTCATCCAGGAGATGACAAACATCTGGATAATCCCCAAAACATTTGGAAATAATTTCTTTAAATTTATGATAAAAGAGAAACTTTCTTGTATCCGATCACATCTGGAGTCAAACTGATGGATACTTTCTAAAGGACAACATTGGAGGGACAGTCAGACATGATAACAGTGGTGGGATTATTAAAAAAACTACAACAATGTCATTTTAAAATCAAACAAATGTATCCACCTATCCATCCATTCGTCCACATATAGACAACAGCAAGTCCAGGCTGTGAGGCAGTAAAGTCACTCTGAGGTTTACCACCTTAAACTTCCACTCATGCTGGAAAACCTCTTAAACTGTTCGATATGAAACAGGTCTGTAGAATGGAAAATCATAAACAGTAGATCTAGATGTCACATGACTAACTCCTGAAGAAGCTGCGGTCCAGACCCATCAGAGACTTTCTCCATATGTTTGCAAAAACATAGTAGCTGTTTGACAGAACTCCAGAGTTGTTTCCTTCTGGTGAATGAATTTCCGTGGAACACTCATACAGTCCGTGCACACGTCTCTGCAGGAGCGCATGGCTGTTCCATTAGCTCTTACCTTCACCTGCACCTCCATCTGTCTGTGGGACTCTGGAGGCATAACAGAGACAGAAGAACTATTTACAACATTCCACAAACTTGTGTAGAATCACGCAGTAAAACAATATTTTTCCAGAATGTGCCGTAACAACATTATTAAGTATGGATGCACCAATGTGAAAAAAATTGTGGCCGAAGCCGAATAATAATGAAAAAGCTTGGCCGAATACCGAACAGTTACGGAATAGTTAACAAATATGGATGTACAGTTTTTTGTAGTGTCTTAACTAATGCATAAATATGTTTTAGACATGCTTTTTGGATAGAGTAAATATTCTATCAAAACATAATTTGAACAGTAAAAAGGCTAATAAAACAAACCACAGAAAACATTTATCCAGGCAAACAACATGACGGTTTTATCAAAATCATGAAAAGAAGAAAGCCATCACATCTGAAAGGTCTTGTTTTACACAGACACACAGCCATCTAAGGTAAAAAACTCCAGGACCCTATTTGTAACTCTGTTCACTTTAGTACTATTATTTGCAAACTATTTTTATTTTTTTTTAAACATCACACTGAAAAAAAATAACTAATAAGATTTACTTAAGAAAATCCTCACAACAATTTGCACTAACAATTCGTGATTAAATTTCACTGCATTTATGGATATAAAAACTACCAACAACAATCTAGTAAAATTTACTTATGTCTACAAGTAAGGTTATGATCCAAGCTTAAGTAAATAAAAAAACTTACATTTTTCTAATAAAATTTACATAATATTAATGAATGCTCCAAAAGTGATTAAAACAATTCAAACGTAGATCTTACTAATGAACAATACAACTTTTTGATTACACTTAAAAAATAGGTAAACTTTAAGTTTTTTACTCAAAAAATGTCTGTATTTGCACAATATTTGAATTATTATGTAGATATTATGAGGAATAATTAAGTATATATTATTGAAGCAAAAACTGTTTCCTTTTAGCTGCGGGGGCCTCTCTTTTGTATTTATTGGGTTGTTCTGGGTGTTTGGCTTTTAAATAACATATTAATTCAGTACTGATAAAGGTTTTAGCAGACATACGACTCTTGATAATTCAGTTCCACATTCGACGCAAACTGCAGTTCTTTTATATCTACCACTTTAAACTACCTCCACACTGCTGACATTTTGAAGAAGGCGCTGGATCATCGAAACAGGTTGATTAACAAGCCACTGCCTCGTCTTGTCACATGTCACTATTCGGCCTTACGTGAACTCAACCCCGTTAGAGGTCAATTGTGACCATTCAGTGTCTGAGTATTTGGACATCCCTATTATAAAACAGTCTTTACATGCAAACTTAGTCTAAATATTTATACGTGTTGATACATTTTATATATATATATACACGTGTGTGTGTGTGTATCTATATGTGAATATATGTCTATCGATATATCCATCTATCTATATTAGTATTGCATTTTTTCTTTGTCATTTACACTTACACATGTAGAAAACAGGTTTAAATGTCTATTTTATTTGTGTTTATTAAAAACAAACTGTCCAAATCAAAATTATAACAGAGACTGTACACATCACAAGGAATGCTTTTTTTTATTTGAAAGCTAGTAAAAGTCAAACAAGTTGGAGGTTATAGTCATTAATGTTCAACTAAAAGCCCTAAATCACCAGTAATATTGATTTAAATGAAGCAATGTGTCTTGTATTGTTATATGTGCGCATGTGCACGTATGTGTGTGTGGCTGCATTTCCTGTCACCCACATGTCATGCACTCACACGTTCACAGCCCTTTATCGTCATGAATAATTCACCTGGTCTCACCTTCTGTTATTCAGTCAGTGCTCCATAACAACCTGCCATAAATCTCCAGACTCTTCCCCTCCTTCCCATTTCACTCTATTTCCTGCTTAACTAGTACATTATCTCTTTGTATCCTCCGTCTCTCACTGTGGTCCCGTCATCTGCACAAAAAGCGGCCTCATATTTAGCCTTTCTCCTTTTGATCTTCGCCTCTTGTCTTTGATAAAGTTCCTCTGTGCTTTTTGATTTTGTGTCTGTGGGGTTTGAGGGGGTGGTGCTGGCATGGGGGGTGTAAAAGTGGGAAGCTGAGTGGGGCCTGAACATAAATCAAGAGAGGAAGATGATGGAAGTGACAATGTGCAGAGTGATGGAAGGATGGAGTCGGGTTTTAATGAGTGTGGGGGTCAAGGTGTGGAGAAAAGGGAAGGTTGAGGATTGAGGACAAAAACGTCTTCTCAGGCTGTGTGTTTTATAAATAGCTCGTTGTTTAAAGTGGTTTTCACTACACTGTCAGTTAGTTCCTGAATGTGTTCTTATTTTTTAAGAATATAGCAGCAATAAATACATCTTGTTGTTTCTACATTAAGTTTGCATCAGAAGTTCAACCCCTCAAGAAAACCTGGTTACACCAACCTTTCAATAAAGCTCCTATAGTGGGGAGAACTTCATCTTTGAGTTGATTTATAAAGATATTCAACGATGTCCACACACAATTTGATTCTTACATTTTAGTTTTCTCTATTCAGTCACGATTTCGCTTTAGGTCAGAATCATTTATCAAGTTGTTTTACCGTTTTTGACACCCATCTGAGATACATTCTACACCTTTTTTTAAGCTTAAAAAAATAGATTTGTCGAGACATTTTTTTGTTTTAAGTGAGACAAAATTCCTTCAACATGAGAGAGGCTCTGCGGGAAACGGAGGACGCTTCAGATTGACATTTTGGAAATTGCCTGTTTCCAGTTTTTCAACAACAGTCGGGTCCCTGTGAGACGTAAGCGCTAACTGTTTGCCTATTGGTTGCTGGGTCTTTGGGGACTGAAGTGTGACACAGTAGAGATTTGAGTTGGAGACGGATGAAAACAACAAGATGTTCTTCGAAGGAACTTGGACGTCTGCACGTTTAAGTCAGGATTATTTTTGCCACCCGGTTTAATGTGAAGCTTTCCTGAAAACTTAGATCTGCTTTTCTCTCCCTCTACTACTTCAGCTTCCGTGTACTTCTAGCTTTTGCACCTTAAAAGGTTATGCGTAGTTCACACTGGATGCAGAAGCACCACAGAGGGAAGCGCCGCGGAACAAAGACCACTTCCATTTGGTGCTCTTGTAGACCTATGGTGTGGTTTACACCACACGCGGAGCGGCGCGGTCCTCCGCGGAAGGCTCGCGCTGTGCAGTCAGTGCGTCTGGTCTATCTGGTCGATCCGCGTTAATTCTGGCAGGAAGTTACATCAAGATACATGAGAAAATCTGGTTTATTTTCAAAATGTTTAATGGTCTCATGTGATATATTGGAGAACGTCACGGATTTGTACTTTAATGTGACTTTGACTTCATTAGAATCTGATTCTGTCACAGTCAGACATGCTCTGGCTGATTCCAAACTATTAAAAAATACTTGTGTTTGTTACTTCTCTTCTCTAAAGTACAAGCACCACAAACTGTCACATGACCGCGCATACTCTGCAACTTTTACGTCTGCTGACACTATTAGATCCACTGTGCATGCATTTGATTATGCTAATGGATGTACAGTTACATGATCGTCCTTTATGGCCATCTGCTGTTGCGCCTGTGATCGATCAAGGTCGCGTCAGCCGTGCTCGCTCTGGGACGTCACTTTGATGAATTTATCATCGTCCCACGCAGGCATGTTCAGTGTCTCCTGACGAGAGCAGTGACAGCTCGTTGCCCCGGCGCTCGTCGCCGCTCCTTTCAGTCGACAAAGTCGGGTCAGTCAGTCAAGAGTCAGACACTCCTCTCCACCTGGAAGCCATCGACTCTCATCATGTTGAACGTCGTCTAAGAAGATAATTAACCAGTTTAAAGCAAGTAAAAGGATGGAAATAAAACGCCTCTTAAGTCTGACTTCATGTCCCACCAAACATCTGATCAAGAGAATTTCTTGTTTTTGTTGTCTTCCAGCATCATTTTATTGATGAGTTATGACTTTGGTGGAATGGGTAAATAAACTGGTGCTTGGCTATCTCTACAAAGATGAGGTGTCCGCCAGGCCAAAAAAGTCAACTTCTAGGATAAAACAGTTTTGGCTCAATGAAACCTCAAAGAGAACTGTTAAGTCTGCCTTATTCTTGTGGAGCTCCTTGTAGGTTTTTCTATGCTAATGAGAGGTGTCATCCGGCATTTGTACTTCCTATTTATACAGAAAAATATTCCAGAGTCATAATTTGAGAAAAAAAAGTTTCAGTTTCAAACCATTTAAATGTCTGGTCTGGATGCACTGATTATTTTGGCTTAAGCAGCTCTGCAGGAAAATAAATTCAAGTTGCTTTTATTTCATAAGCCTTACATTTTTCTAAATTTGAGACTTTTTTTTCTACAAATATATGAATCTTAATATGCTTTTTGTCGTGTTTGTTGCACTATAAATGAAATTCTTGGTAGCGTCTTTGGGTTCTGTTGTGGTTTTAGGTCAGAGGCCTGGTTTGTGTGGCTGATTTGAATTTGATTTGTGGGTCAGCTCTGCACTAAAGAGGAGTGCTCTCTTAATGTATTACTCAGGCTTTGTTTCTTAAGCAGAGCTCACAATGAACGGTGTTTCAGTTTAACCGCACAGAGGAGAAGTGGAGGTAAAGTGGTTCCTCAGGCTGACGGTGCTTCTTCATCTCAGTGCATGTGAGGCTTTTTCATGAAGCGCTGCAGAAAAAAAACATCTTTTACATGAGGTGATGGATGTGCCTCACAAAGCAGACCTCTTTGTGTAACTTCCAGCGTTAACCACACCCACCTCAGTCCTGGAACAAACACAAGCATATCCAGATTTGAAGTGGTCTACATACCAGAACAAATCTGTTTTTGCACAGAAGGAAATATATTGACAATATATCGCGAGATTTCATTTGGCGATACTTTTATTGATTTAAAATGCTGACAAAACGATATTAAAATACGTAATTTTTTTGAGTGTCCTTCAGCGTCTTACTTTTGTCTTCCACCTAAACCCCCTGACCACTAGTTGGCAGCAGGCTGAGCCTCTTTGAGCAGCTCTACATTGCACTAGACCAAGATCTAGTGTGAACCAGCTTGTATTAAATGTTCAGTCTCATTGGTTCAATCAGCCTCATGGTTTTTGTTGTTTTGAGACATGTACTACTTGCATGAACTTTGTGTTTTTCTAAGTCATACTCTTTTGAAAAAATGAAAAATTGTCTGGTCTAGTCTTGGGATATATTTGTATTATAAAGAGCAGGAGTCTGCAACCTGTGGCTCTTTTATCTCTTTATTGTGGCTCTTTAGCTTCAATGAAAAAAGCTAAAGATTGATTAAATATTAGATTAGTTATTAAAGTTTTGACATTTACATTTTTAACATATGAAGCAACTAAACAAAGAGTTTAGTTTACTGTCAGAAATTCTGTAGAAATTTAGTCAAATAAAAGTCTAAAATGTTTTCATTTTAGTAAATTACACTAAATTGGCTAAAGTTTTGAGCAAATGTGGTTTAAAATGATTGAAAATGATTT
>NC_050518.1:27886573-27887171 GCF_002922805.2 Oryzias melastigma
CACCAAAATCCAAAATCCTAATTATAATAAACATCATGTTTGACTGTCTCGCATTTTTAATAGAATTAAATCTTCTGCAGCAGGAGAAACGTTTTTGAGAAAGAATGAGTTTTATTTTGAAAGGAACTAGTGTGCACTGCTGTCAAAAGTAAAAGAAGTTGCAACTGTTATATATAGAAACTTATAGACACAGTTGTCATTCAATTATTGTAATATTTAAATTGAATTTATAAATACATGTTTTAATTGCCAAAAATCGTACATATTGTGCATTTTTAAACAATAAAGTGAGAGTTTGTGTCTCTCGGTGGGTTCTGGTCTGTATTAAACTTGACCAAATGTATCTTTTAGTGTAAAGGTTGCAGAACCCTGGTATAGAGAGACGTTTTTTTGTGATATCCTGGTGTGTATTGGTAAAAACTCACCAGGCCAGAAACTGAGAGAACTTTCATGCTCTTTATTCGTGATTCCTGAATCCTATTGGTGTTGTTCACTGATGGAACAGATTCAAGGGAGCATTTTTACATGTTCTTACAGTCAGCGTTCATAAATCCACGTTTCTTCCATCCCCCATCATAGTTTTGGTCTCATTACTGGT
>NC_050518.1:27887999-28012360 GCF_002922805.2 Oryzias melastigma
AATAAGAATAATAATAAGAAGAAGAATAATAAAATATAATAAAGAATTACAACAACATACTCTGATTGCTTTCAGCAATCAGACAATTGCCAGAAATCGTACATATTGTGCATTTTTGAACAATAAAGTGAGAGTTTGTGTCTCTCTGTTGGTTCTGGTCTGTATTATACTTGACCAAATGTATCTTTCAGTGTAAAGGTTGGAGAACCCTGGTATAGAGAGACGTTTTTTTGTGATATCCTGGTGTGTATTGGTAAAAACTCACCGGGCCAGAAACTGAGAGAACTTTCATGCTCTTTATTCATGATTCCTAAATCCTATCAGTGTTGTTCACTGATGGAACAGATTCTAGGGAGCATTTTTACATGTTCTTACAGTCAGCGTTCATAAATCCACGTTTCTTCCATCCCCCATCATAGTTTTGGTCTCATTACTGGTGGGTCTCCATGGACGGATCATGCTTTTGTTTGCTGGAATGAAAACTCCCTAATGATACAAACACTGTCAGTCATGCACTGATTACACTAAACTGTTTCCTGCATGTTTTTCTTTCACCCGTTTTGAATATATTCATGTAAATAGGTTAAGATTTTTTTTTTTCATTTTTTGGAGCTTCTTAAAGACAGCATCTGATTTGATCAGCTGTAGAAATCCATACATCTGTCATCGTTACACATCTATGTGGCTGAACATAAACCGACTTCCTGAAAACTTCCCAGAACATTTAATTATTCATTTGCTTCAACAACTTATCCTATTTGTTGCCTTATTTTTAAAGCGTTGATGTGAGGCTAAACACTCAAAGAAGGAAATAAAACCAAAAACAAATGTGACTAACAACAGAATCATTCTTGTGAAAAGAAACACATTTTTAGAAAAAACAAATCCTAATTATGTCTTAACTCCTTTTTTTCCTTCCTTTCAACAAGCTCAGACTGAGACAAATGAGGGATTTAGTCACAGCTTTTCTAAAAAATCCATCTTAAGTGATTAGAATCTGTCACATGAATCTATTTCCCTCTGCAAGATATTTGGACCACTTACAGGTCAATCTCTTTGACCCAAAGTGAAGTTCATATCAACTTCATCGGTCAGAGCATGCTCTCTGCATCCTGATTGGCTGTAGACCTTGTCAATCAATCAGTATGCATTCAGGTTGCCAAATCTACATAAATCTTTGATCACAATCTGATTTTTATTTCCATTCTATACTATTGGACTTATTTTTCCATGAAGGTTTGAACTTTGAGAGTTTAAACAAGAGAAAAGTGTGAAAATGACCATGTCTGTCTGAGAAAAGTGTAGACAGCTTGTAGTTTAGGTTTTCCAGCCTTAAAACAGAATGTAACTCCTGCAGTAAATGAGGGAGTCTATAGAAGAATTTTACACCTGCATAGTTTTGACTTCCACATTAAAGCTTTTTTGAACAGTCAAAATTATGTCACATTTTCTAAACTGCAGCAAAATCTTTTTTGCCCCCTAGATTTTATACTCCTCACAAATGCTCTAATTTTAGTTCCCATGTTATTGTTCCAGTAAACAAAGAATCTGTGATTTACAGGGGGTTATCATTCTCAGCTCTAGACCAGGGGTTCCCAAACTTTTTCTTGTGAGGGCCACATAACTGTTTTCTTCTCTGAAGGGTGGCCTGGGTCGGTTGGTGGGCTAACAGGAAAAGTGCTGCAATCACAGCCTAAGCATAAACTGTTTTCCAAAAAGCCTCACATAGCCAAATTTTAAATAATTCATTTCTGCAATCTTAATGGAAAAAATGATACTGAAACATTTTAAAAACTAGATATATAGCATTAGCTGCGATAACGCTAGTGTGAATAATGTAAGCTGAATTTGGCCGCAGAAGATACTAGAGCTGATAGCTGAACCTCCTGAAAGTGATAGCCGAAAAAAATGAAGCTAATACCTGATAATGCTGAAGTTGATAGCTGAAATGGTTGAAGCCAATAGCTCGAAACGATGAAGCTGATAGCTATCTAAAACATTTGCGAAATGCCAAATTATTCTAAAAAAATGAAAAAAAAATCTAAATTATCCAAAACAGCTAGCATTTAGCTGAAACATTAGCTAAATGTCAAATTAGCAAAAAAATAAATAAAAAATACCTGGCAAAATGTCTAATATAGCGCATAAGGCTAGATATTTTGCATATTAGCCAAACTCCGAAATAGCCTAAAAAATTGAGAAAATGCCAAGCTGTTGTGGGGTACAGTGGCTGCCGGGTCGGGCCTCATCTAGACATTAAAGGGTTACCAAACCCTAAATCAATTTTTTTTGGCTGTTGACCTCTATAAATTGGGTTTCAAAAGTGCTGTCTGTTGGTCATTGTCAAATTTTTGACAAATTAAAATAAATTGTTTAATTCTACAAAATATAGTCAAAAAAAAGGTTCAATTAAGGTCTTACAGTTGAATTTTGTGATTGGTCAAACCATGTAAGTTTCAGAAGTCTCACATCATGATCTTCAGCTCCAGTAATGATAACAGTCCTGACCCCAAGCCCCGCCCCTCTGACTGGATTTTCACGTTTCAGCTGTGGGTGGAATCAGCCTCCAACTTCCCTGTTTGGTTACTTCCTAAAGAAAAAGGAAAAATGTCTCGTTACTTTTTAATTTATCTTTTTCCACTCATATTAATACGAGGCAGTGAGCCTTCAAGCTCAGCCACAGAGACACAGGAACACCAGGGAAGGGGCTGTCATATAGACACAGCTCTCTGAATTCACCTTGACAGTTGAGGTGTCGCCGGTGATGCTTAAACACAAAATCTTTAACATACTTAAACTTTTCAGTCGTTAACACAATAATTCAAGTAGATTCTAAAGGAGAAAAGCGGCTCGATGAGCGGTTGAAAAGTTACAGTAAGTCAAAGAACATAAACACTGGAGCGCCGCTGTTAAATGGTTTTATGCGGTTTCATGCTGCAGCTGAAACTTAACCTCTTTAAAGAAAAGTAAACATGCACGTATTCTGATATATAGTTTACCTGCTGCAAAGGTGAACTGCAGTTAGATCTCGTCTAAAGCAGCTGAAAGGGAAATGCGGTGACCTTTTCTTTCCTGTTTTGCTGTTTTGATGCATGACACAATTCCAGGCATTTCCCAGACTTATGTTTTTGTCGTTTTTTTCCTTTCTGCCGCCTCAGGCTTAGTCATGCAGCGGTCGTCCTGCTGAGAAGTTTTCCTAATTATTACTGAAGCCTGAATGGGAGATTTCTCAAATCCAACTTGAGAATGAATGATGCATGCGGTGTAAATCTGACAAACAGTGGTGCTCATTGTTAACTGTACCACATGACAAAACAGATTAATGGCTGGTGGAGGGCCTGTGAGAGCGTCGGCTTGTTGTGGATTTGGAGTGTTTTGGAGCTTGTGGCTGCTTAGCCTTCAAACTGTATGGATTGGAGCTGAAGTGACCTTTTTTTCTGCAGTCTGGAAGATATTTTCCGAGTTACCATAAACCTCGACAGCAAAGCAGCACCACAATCAATTCTTCAAGTCCCTGACAGTACGTTTTATTGTAATATTTCTCTCTAGATGAGGGGTGGCAAACTCAATCGCACAAGGGGGCCAAAATCCAAAACACACCTTAGGTCATGGGCCGAACAGGATAAACAGGATAAATACTCTTAGACAAACTTTTTAACATAATTATGAACTAGATATATAGCATTACCTGTGATAATGCTAGTGTGAATGCTGTAAGCTGAATTTGACAGCTGACGATGCTAGTGCTGATAGCTGAAGATGCTGAAATTGATGACTAAAACTGTTGATGCTGATAGTTGAAATCACTGAAGCTGATAATCAGCTAAAATATTAGCCAAATGCCAAATTGGCCTAAAAAAAAAAAAAATAAATAAATAAAATAAATAAAAAATAAAAATTAGCCAAGTTAGCCAAAACAGCTAGCATATAGCTGAAAAAAATAGCTAAACTACAAAGTAGCCTTAAAAAAACTAAAAAAAATCCTAAATTAGCCCAAAAAAAGCTAGCTCATAAATATTAGTCTAACTGCAAAACAGCCACAAAAAAAAAAAAACTTGCAAAGAAAACTCTAAATTTGCCAAAAAAAAAAACTATTATGTAGCTCCAATATTAGTTTGACTCCAAAAACAGTCTAAAAACTTTGAAAAGCCTAAATTAGCCAATACAGCTAGCATGTGGCTGAACTATTAGCTAAACCCCAAAACAGCCCAAAAAATCTTAGTAAATGCCGAAATAGTCCAAAACGTCAGCAGAATGTCAATTTTTAAAATTTTAAAACTGTAACCTTAATTATGAATAAGAAGGGCTGCACGGTGGCGCAGTGGTTAGTGCTCGTGCCTCACAGTGAGAAGGCCCCGGTTCGAATCCCGGCTGGGACCTTTCTGTGTGGAGTTTGCATGTTCTCCCCGTGCATGCGTGGGTTTTCACCGGGGACTCCGGCTTCCTCCCACCGTCCAAAAACATGCTACGTAGGTGGATTGGAGACTCTAATTTGTCCCTAGGTGTGAATGTGAGAGTGTATGGGTGTGTGATTGAGGCCCTGAGACAGACTGGAGACCTGTCCAGGGTGTACCCCGCCTTCGCCCTTCAGTAGCCGGGTTACGCCGGAGTCACACAGGACGCGATAGCAACGGCGTGCGCTTCCATTCGGCGCCCATGTTAACCTATGGCGTCGGTCACACCAAGCGCGGAGCGACGCGCAGCGGCGCGGAGGGTCCGCGCGGTGCAGCGCAACGTTTCGGCGTCTGGCCTATTTCTTCCGCGCGACGCGAGCGCTCCGCGTCAATACTGGCAGGAAGTTGCGTCGAAATACATGAGAAAATCCGGTTTATTTTCAAAATAGAACCAATTTTTCACAATAAAACGCCGCGATTGACAAATGTTATCAAGTTTTTGTGTCTAAACAGACAGTAGAGATGAAAATATGCATACAATCAAAACACACAGACACGCGTGCGCGAGAGCCCCCACCCCGGACACCACAGATCTCCGGAGCGGGTGTGCTGGTCTGCAGGGTTCTGGGAGGAAAAAAAGCAGGGCAGACGGTGCAGTGGGGGCACACTGGAGCGGGACACGGGGCTGCGTTTGAACGAGAGAGAGGCAGAGGAGCGGTTCTTCTGGGAAGAAACATCAGGTAATATTTTTAGTTTATTAATTGACCGACGGAAACACCTGCGTGCGTGCACACAGACACACAACAGAACAGACAGACACGCACACGCGCGCACAAGCCGATCAATGAAGTGGGCCGACTGCGGAGTTGGGGGGCGGGGTCTGTGTCGACAGGGGCAGAGACCATCTCCTTTTAGCAGAAACACTGGGAGATATCCTGGTTATTGATCATGATGGCAAAAAAGCAATAGCTCTAGCAGAAGCGCATGCCGACCGTCGCGGAAACATATCGCGTCTGGTGTGACCAATAGAGCGCCGCGCAGCGGCGCGCTCTCCGCTCCGCGCCGCTGCGCTGCGCTATCGCGTCCTGTGTGACTCCGGCGTTAGGCTCCGGCACCCCCGCGACCCCGAAAGGGAAGAAGCGGTCAGGAAAATGGATATGAATAATAAAAATACAGAAATATTATTCCAGAATAAATCAATGTAAACCTTAAATAAATGTCAGTATTTTAGTCTCCATAAAAATATCTTTAGTCAAAATTATACAAGTTAGAAATGAGCTCAAAGATAACATCGGGCCATTAATTACAATAAAATAAAATGATCTGGAGGGCCGGATAGAATTACCTGGAGGGCCGGATCCGGCCCTCGGGCCTTGGCTTTGACACATGTGGTCTAGAATAATAGCAAATGTATATGTTCTTTTTAGACTTTAATTAGGTCAAGAAGCAGCCAACAACTGGCTGCACAAAAGAGTGTCCAGGAGACATATGTCTGCAGCACACAAAGTGCTGACCTGCAGCCTCCAAAGCAGAGAGTAATTATTTATTGATGGGTGTTTATGCAGTGTTGTGCTTCTCAGGGTTTGTGTCATCCATGTGTGCATGTGTGTTTGTGCAAACACAAGCATTCATTAATGCATATTTGTTTACTTAATTATTCATGTGGGAGTATTTTATTTTGCTTTTGAACTTCTGCTGGTGTTTGTGTAGAGGAACCACAGGCGTCTGATCGGGCTTTCCTTCTTCAGCTCGGCTCCGTCAGGCTTTCCCATCAGTCCGTCTGCTTGTGTTTGAATATGGAGATGTATGCACAAGCAAACCTGCGCACTGCTAATATTTGTTAGGAATAAATAGGACACAAAGCTATTAACTTGTCTCATGGCTTTTAGACGCATGTCTACTGCTGCAAGCATCAAATCAGGAATCCTCCATTTCAATTTCTTAATCAAGTATGTTTGGTGGCAATAATCCTTTTTATGAGAAATAAAACCACATAAACGGTCTTCTGGGGAAAAACCCCTTCAAGAGTCCGTTGGTCTTTCAGTACTTTTAGACTGAACGCCACATGCTGTTTTACGTCCGTCTAGCTTGCTGTCATTTTTACTACTACCTGCATGTGAAGCTTTTAGCAGACGTTCATCATTCCTCTCCCATCAGCTCAAGCTCCTGCAGTGGAAAGACTCTGTGGAGATCTGCAACATTATGTCCATAAGAAAAGGTTTTAGTTCAGATTACACAAATGATAATATGCTGGGCTCAAATGAGCAGAGTGCTTTAAAGAGCATCTGGCTCATGATTCGGACCAATTTCATTTTGGCAAGCTCTTGCATGGGTTTTGTACACATTTGGTGGATTTGGACCGAGTGTTCTGGACGTGTTCAGCCAACCAAAGGCCTTTTTTAATTATAAAAATGTTTTGCTGCAACTGGAAATTCTCATCTTTACAACACAGAAAAGCAGTCGGTTCAATCTCTTGATTAAAGTAGGAATATGTTTATACCGTAGCTGTCCAAATGTTTTGCAACTTTAATTCTCTTCGAAGATGTTTTTTTTTTTTTTTTTCCTCCTTTAAAGTCCCACTCCAATCATATTTTGATCTATTTTCCTAGTGTTTTCCACTGGTCTTTTAATTAGGATGATACTGGTTTTATCCAAAATTAAAAAAAAGAAAATGAAAAAAAAAGAAACATTTTTTAGGACATAGTTTCTGCAGAGTGGCCTAAATTCATTAGACATTTACCTTTGAGTTGTGGGCGGGATTATCAACAGCCCTGCCCCCCTTCTTGTCCCCTATAACCTCTGTTTTATTTACATTCAATAGCCTGGAAATACCCCACCACCACCACCATTTCAGTCGAAAGATACTCTTTTTTTTGGGTCAGAAAAAAATAACTTAACTTGCAATGTAGTTGTTTTCTCTTTTTAAACCCTTAACAACAGAAATATTTAAACCTTAAACACTGGAGATGCCTGTCAAAAGATCTACCATGCTGAGAGTGGCATTCCAAATGTTAGTGTGGTGGTTAGCACGACTGCCTACCAGTGTGAAAATTGGGGATTTGCGTTCTGGCCACTGAGAAGAAAAAATGTAAGTGATTATTATTTAATTCTTGAGAATTAAAATTAAATAAACAATATAATTCAGTGTTTCTTTTTTGCATACAGTGATATTTGTTAGTGTGTGTGGGTGGAGCGTGGCTATGGCGGCGCAGAAATCCCGTTTCGCCTAAGGCGCCATGCAGCCCAGGCCCGGCCCTGGCACCCAAACAGCTTTGGAGCCAGCTCGGACGAGGAAAACAAAGACGTACTCTGTAAAAAGAGAAACATTAGATCAATTAACAAAAGTTCTGTTGTTTGTTACATCTAAAATTATTAGTTTTTATCAAATTACATTTTTTAAAATGAGTAAACCATCAACTCAATATTTTAATCTGATGAAAACAAATAATTTTAAACGTAACAAATTATAGAACTTTTGTTAATTGATGCAGTGTTTCAATTTTTTGAGGGTACATGGATCCCGTCGTCACCAAGTGGATGTATCAAAATGGGAGTGTACTTTCTACATCACAAATATATTTTCTGCTCTTAATTTGCAATCATTTGAACACAGAAATACTCAAAAATGCTAATTTAACCTTAAATTTAATCTTTCTAAATCCATCATTAGAAAAAAGCGACAAGAACACATAAAAAAAACACTTTTTTTGAGGTGGTGTTTAACAAAAATTTGGAGAGTTTATTTTAAAAGTTTGACTTTGGTCTGGTACAACTAGAGTTTAATTTACTGGAAACATTAACCATAATGTTCCAGATCATACAGTTGCAGTTTAAAATGTCCCAGTTTTAAACCTGTCGTGGTCAAACAGGTGACAGATTTCATTGTTTTTAAACTGCTTTTTTGAAATGTGCTGTTGTATGACCTCTTAAAAGACTAACATGTTTCCATATTTCTACCTTTTTGATGATTAAAAAAGTGTGTTTTTGTTTAACTTTAAATAAAAAAAGCAAAAAACAGGATTTCCCCCAAAAAACTAAACCAAAGTTGAACAGATTTATTAATCACATCGATCACGAAGATGTTATTCTGGGATTTATTTTTTTTATATTTAATACTATGAGTCAGATCTAAGAATGAGTTCAGGAAGGTGCGGCTTATCTGTAGGGAAAATATTTACTTATTGAATGAAAGCAGATGTTCAGGCTGTCCTTAAATAGAAAAAGGTTAAAAGCTGAACGGTTTTCACTCAAGTCTGATTAGTCCAACTATCAAACTGTCCTAGAAATCCTAACCAGCGGCCGTGTTGTACCACATTAATCTCATCTCCAGAGAAGAAATGCACAGCATTGGAAACCGTCTGCGACATCATGTTAGCTCAGCTGACGGCCGAGCCGATCGGGGTGAAGAGAGCCGCTGTCCCACCGTGTCACATTAACCTATATGGCCAACTGGCACTCGTATGTTGGAGCCCTCCACTCCCACAGATCCGTCTCTGTGGGATTGCTCTACTTTGTTTGTTATGCACTCAAAATGATGAAACTGTGGAGCAGAGAAGCGTTTCAGTTTGGATCAGGGCTGAAAATAGACAGATCTCAGTACATTTATCACATGGACATGAGGAGCACTTTTAGTCAAGTCCTCCTCTCACTGACTTCTTTGATTAAAAACTAAAAAGTAAATCAGATTAGTTACAATTCGGAGTGTAAAAGAAGGCTTTAGGGCCATACGCAGGCTATCTTACATGACTTACTCACAGTTTGCAGCTTAGTTTAATACTTTGATGGGGAGAATATTTCTGTTGGTTCATCTTAACTTCTTCAAGACCCACCATTCCCCAGTCAACTCTGGTGTGCCCCAAGGCTCCTGTCTTGGGCCCCCTCCTCTTTTAACATCTGTCTTCTTCCCTTTGACAATATCTACAAAAAATTCAATTTCATTGCTATGCTGACGACACCCAACTATACCTGGCAACTCACTCACTACATCCAGGCCAAAACAACTGGAGCTGAAACATCAGTGTTTTACCTTCACTTTTAAAGTCAAATATGGACACAAATTATATTATCATTTAAACGTTCTGTTCAGAGTAAACACAAATTATTAAAACATTTAACACACATTTGATCAGAGTAGTGCGTGAAAGGTCGTGCAGTAATTGTTTCTCTTAATCACCGTTTTATTATTTTAATCTATCATATTTATATGTCTCCATATATTTTAGGTTTTTATGTATTGTCTTAATGTTTTGATGTACTTTTAACCAACTGTGGCTTTTGTTTTTTATTTTATTGACTTTTTTTTACTTGTTTTTTCTTTTTTTTTTTTAATCTGTGTGGAATACAGTTTTTCTGATTTTTACTGTTCAACATTCTGGACAGTAGACAGTAGATTTCAACTATTAGCCTGTAACAAAAGCCTGTTTTTTATTGGAATTTCCACTGAATAAATATGCATCCATGTTTAATTTGTTTACTTTGTTTTGTAAGTGCATGGAATCAACAACATTTGTCTTTTGTCTAATTCTTGTTTAATCTCATTTTATTGGTCAGTTAATTTAAGCTTTTTTTGCATGAGGTAGCAATAATAAACATGGCCGACCTCTGTCAGGTTTTATCACCATTCAGAATCCTAGAAGTCAAAGGACCCCAACCTTTTTGAGGATGTTTAATGTCCTAATATATTTTCACAAAGCAGCTTTATGAGGCAAAGTTTTTTTGTTTGTTTGTTTGTTTTAGCCTCCAGTTTACCTTAACTTTTTGAGATGAAGTTTATCTTTATTCTCTGGAAAATGTCTGCATCTTTAAACTGTATTCTAGAATTCATGTAGGAACCATCAAATGTTACATAGAAGACTTCAACTATGTCGGACTGTTAGTTGTGATAGATAAATACAAAGAAGGTCACTGAAACCAGTATTTTTCAAGCAGAACGATAAACGTGAATCTACCATTTGAACAACTTTATAAGCAGCATCCTCGTAACATTAGACACCCGGATGCTGAATATTATCCGTTCTAATTATGGTCTGTGGAACAGCTGTTACATTTAATCCATCTTTGGAGTAAAGACTCTTGGTTTGTCTGTTAAATGCAGATTTCTTTCATTTCAAATGTTCTTCTTCTGTTTCCTCACTGGATCTTTTCCTCCAAAAGAAAATTTCCAAATACTTTCATTTTTTTGTGAACTTTGCTGGCTTGGGAATTTCGATTTAGCAGGTGGTGCAGACACTTTAAGAAAGTCTCCAATGATTGTGTCTAGATTCTGTCAAAATAAACTTTCTCCAGAATCAGATTACACATAAAATAGTAAAAATGTGTGTATTTTTATGTTTCTCTGTGGCCCGGTACCAACTGTCCCACAAACTGGTACCAGTCCACAGCCCAGGGGTTTGGGGACCACTGGTACAGGTGATGTCAGATCATCAGTCCAGTTTACGACCAGGATAGTGTCTTGAGGAGGCTGAATATGGAAGCGTTTTTGACTCATAGTTCAAAATAAAAGTCAAATTGCGAATGTTTTTTTTTTCTATTTTCTATTTTCTTTTTCTATTTCTTCTTCAACACCGCTCATTCTGTGACATAATTAAAATTATAAAGAAAATGACATTTGATATTTCATTTTCAAAAAGTTCCCTGGTAGATTTTTACCAAAATTCAATTAAAAATATCACATTGAAAATTTAATTGAATTAACAGAAATCCTTTTTCATTTTCACAATTTAAGAGCAATATTTGTCTCTTAAATAGAATGAAAAAGAAACTCTGAACGGCTTTTCCATTTTCTTCTTCAACACTGCTCATTCTGTGACGTGATGACATACTGTGATATAGTGACATGGATAAAATGAAAAAGTCGTTTGGAGAATTGCTTTTTCATTTTATTTAAGAGACAGGTAATACAGGTACATTATGAAAATGAAATAATAAAAAAAGTATTGACTTATTTTGAATTATGAGTGACACACGCTTCCATAGATGCACCGGTTGAAAGAGAAACTCAGGGATTATACAAACACACACACACAGACTCACAGATCATCAACATCAACTACTGTGTGAGTTTTTGTTCAAGCAGGTCAAGGCTTCAATTGTTTTACTCTACTAGACAGATGCTCCGAGTCCCTGCTGCACCGGTTTCAGAGCCACACTGATGCACACTTTCTCTCATTGGGTTGTGTCATGGACAAACAAGCATGCTCACACTCTCACACGTACACACACTCATTAACAACCAATTAGAAACAGATATTGGCTCACTGGGGGATCCTAAAGGCCAACCTCTGCAGTCCTCCATTCTCAACGCCAAGTCACAACAAAGACCTGGATGGAGGCCAGGATGGGGTGTGTGTGTGTGTGTGGAGGTGTTTGTGTGTGTGAGTTAGAGACTATGTTGCTCATGTCTGGTGGTCTAATCACATTACCGTCTTTATATAAATAAAACAAAAGCGTTTTGGTTACATCATTCATTTTCTATTTTCATCAGCCAGCATGTCTCAGCTCTCACCTCAGCTTCACGATGGTCTCCTGGGAAAAAGGCTCCAGTTATGTCAAACATTCTCCATGGAACTGGGACAGCGTGTTTACATCAGTGTTCAATGACAGAAGTCGTTTCTCTCTCCAGAGTGTCGATGTCGTCTCTCTGTTCGTCTTAATACTGATAAAGCTGCTCACCTTTTCCATGTCTCTCTGTGTTTTTGATCTTTAGTATATCTATAGATCAATCAAAGATTGGTCAGGAGATTCTGGATGGAATCTAAGCTGTGACAAACTTAAAATTTGTATTTAAAGATCCTATGGTCACTTTTCCTCTAAGGCTTTATTAATGATTCTCAAACTTCTTTTCATTTTTTAACCAATTCAAAACAAACATGTAATCACTGTGTAGAAAGATTTAACATTACAGAACATGGATTTATCTTTAGGGCTGGGTTGATAAAATCGATCTAAACGCTTAATAGATCAATAATTGATCCCTAAAAATAGAGATCAATCTAACGCATAATACTAGCTTGATGCTAACATATAATGGGATTTCCCATAGGATGGCTAATGCTAATGCACGGTTGACCTAAACATACATTGTTATGTAAATAAATAAACATCTTTATAAACTAACAGGCATGAATTCTCCAAACTCTAAATGATTTCTTTCTTATGTAATCATTTGTGGACTAAAGCATCATTTTTATCTCATACTTTCTTCTTCTTCTGGAATAAGGTGTAATGCTATAGCACGATCGCCACCTACTGGCCAAAAGAACCTCCAGGAGAAGCAGAAAAATTGTTAGAGCTTCTCTGTTTGAGAAAACATGTCACACTGTATGCTATTAACAATCTCATTATAATTTAATTAATATATTTTACAGTATGTGAACTGTATCAGATGAATATGAATATATTAAAAACATGGACTGAACCCCGTTTTCTTGTCCAATTATTTAAACTATATTAAAAGATGATCATTGACAATTTTTTGAATATCTGAACAAAAAAGTCATTTATTGACATGTTTCATGAAAACTGTTTCAGCTTTTTTTCTCCAAACACCGACTAAAATTCAGTTTTTAAGCTTTCTTAAGCGTTTTAAGTTGTTAGATAGGAAACACTGAACCCAAGAAGGGTCTCATGATACACAGTGACTCTGCAAAAAAAACGTTTTTTTAGTACTTCCTGTTTTAATTCTGACCCGCATCTTTTTTTTGCTGGCTCATCTGAACTTTGTTTAACTTGCTAAAGTTCAAATCCATTTTTCTTAATCCTAAAACTTTGGAACAAAGTGGAAAAGTGCCTAAACCTTAGTACATTATATAGATATAATTCATGTTCAAGTTTTTTTTTTCTCTTTTTTTATTCTGTGACTTTTTCAAATTCTGATTATTGATCTGCAGATGCTTGATAAATACAGAAATATTGTTATGTCTACTTACATAGTCATGTGATTTATTGATACTCAATGATTTTAATGACCCGTAGTTCAGTTGGTTCAGTATAAATCTCTGATTAGAAGTTTTGAACCAGAAATTGAAAACTCATTTAAAGGAAATGGTTTGGTCGGGCCGGAGTGGGATTATATAAATGTGTTTGCTCCCTTCTATAATCTGATGCCTAGTTATCCTATGTCTGACATATCTTTGCAGATGTAAATCCTCTGTTGATTGTATTGCATGCGCATTATACTTGTGTTTGATTGCATGAAATAAATCATTTCAAATCAAATCAAGTCAGATGTTGGAAATGTTTGTTTAAAAGTACAATAAATCTGAAATATTTAACGTTAATTGTGACTTATTATGACCACAGACTCGTCTTTGTGCTACAGTTAGTCGGATGATAACAATCTGAGAAGAAGTGAAGGACAGAAGAAAAAAAGCAAAGTGTTTTATGGTATGTGTGTGCACGTGTGTGTGCGGTTCAGAGTCGGCCGGGTCCACATCCAGCTGTGGTTGGAATGACAGCATGTTCATCATAGCTTCAACCCTCAGAATGGGCACCGATGCTCTTTATGTTTTTTTGGTTGGGGGGGCTCATTGGGCTGCACCCGAACTCTCCTTCTGTCTTTGTGTCTCTTTCCCTGCAGTGAGGCTCATTAGTGGCTACAGGGGTGCTGTTGACCCCAGAACCCTCAACTGTGTCTCCTTTTGTTTCCTCACCATCTCCTCTCGTCTGTGTTACTGCGCTCTGTCCCTCGTCGGCTCATCATCATTCACCCAGCAAGAGTTTGGCAGGGCTGTGTGTGTGTTCATGTGTGTGTTCTGCCAGGGGCCAGCCTGTGTACAGCAGAGGTCTTCGATAAGGACAACACAAGGGACTCTGTCCTCGTGTCACCCTCTGGAAATGGAGCAAAGACGTGTGTGTTTGTGTAACGATGCAGCGTGCACGCTCCTGTAACATTAGCGGCGCGGTCAGAGGTCCATCTGGACAAAGAGGCCAAACCACGCAGCTCTTAAAAAACATTTATACTGATTTAGACCAGCGGGGTGAAGGAAGAATCTGACCAATCAGAAACAGATAAATGACCAGCATGGTTGATAGAGTATTTTAAACTTGTGTTCTAATTGACGTGAGCCTGTTCCACAGATGACCAACATCTGTTGTTTAAAGAGGGTCTAATTATGTCTAAAGCTTGGCCAAAAGTCTAACGTCTTTATAGATTTTAGTATTTCAACAAACTTCTGAATGTATAAAATTTACAATAATAGCAAAAATTTGTCTCTTTGTTCAAATAAAATAACATTGTATTGACAAAGCACTTTTTATACATGTGTTACAGAGTACTAAAAAAACATTTTTCAACTTCAAATCCAAAAGTAAATACAAAAACATTCACAAAAAAGTGTTTTTATCTCATTTTGCACATTTAAGGGGTTCAGATAATCATATTCTGACATTCAACAAGAATATTTACAGCTTAGGTTTTCAAGTTTAATAAAAAAATATCTTTTATATGTTGTTAAATCATGAAAAAAGGATTTAACTTAATTTCAGACCGTATGTAAGTTAACCTGATGCCACAATGATGTCTGATTTTTGTCATCTCCTGAATCAATGTGTTATTTTAATTAAAGCTGCATGACTAAAGGAAGTACAATAAATACATTTTACTGACATAAATCAATGAAGCTTTACATATAGATCTATGGGAATTCAAAGAACCGAAGTGAGTGAACTACTGATGAGAATGAGTCCAAGAACAAGGCGACTCATCATATCTGACTTACTTTGGCTTAGAAGTCATGATTCAGCCGTCAGAGATGCTTAGGTACAAATGCATCCATGAATAGTTGAAAACAGGAGCTGAACAAAAACAACACAAAGAAACATCTGGATTTTTCTCAAAACTTTTGGACAAAAAATTTGTGGAATAATCAGATCATAAGAAAGGTCACTTTCTAGATGGAATGCTTCTTTTGGTGGTTTGTGGATGTTTGGCAGCTTCAGGACCACTCAGCTCACTTCAGGTTCACTTGGCAGATGCCTGTTATGTTTCTTTGGCGTTTATTTTCTTTTATCAGAGAATTTTCAGCATGTAGAAAACAACAGTTTAATTTAATCTGTGCTCTTTTCTAGAGAAAAGATGTCTTTCTGTGGCTGGGAAGTGTAGTTTGGATCCAAACCAACATTTTAATTTGAAACTTTAGGACAACTGTCAACAAAGGTGGTCGTAGTGATGGGAAGAGTCGGCACACTCCATGAAATACTGCCCAAAAATGCCTGCAAAGTTGGGTCTTTTTAAATTGCATGTACAGTATATCTGAACAAGTCAAAGTTTCTGTGAGATCTTTTAAAATGCTCTGAGAATGGAGTTTGTCTCGTCAATATTGTCATAAGGAAAACAATTACATTATAGGAGAAGAAACCCAAACTGTAATAAATGCTGAACGATGTGGTGGATTTTTTTTGTCTGTTTTTTAAAGACATACTTGTTCCAGTATTTATTTTTCCAGTGTCTCTGTTCTTTGTCACTGCACGCTGGTGTCTAGGCGACATTATTAGGTTCTCATTTCAGTCTGCTGGTGGCAGAAAAAGGCGCAGCATCTCCTCAATGAGCAGCTCCAGAGGAATGATGAAAGAGGCGTGCAGTAGGAATTGCGTGTCTACAAGGCACACAACAGCTAGCAGATGTCAGGGCTGTGTGAGGCCACATTTGTCTGCAGTGAAAACACGTCGACTGAACGCTCCGCTGTGCCTCAATCTGAGCTGTTGACTCTATGGTAATGATGCAAGTCAAGCTAAACATAACAAACCATTAGCGTCCTCGGCATGCCGACAACAGCGCTGCAGAGCCGGTGATCACACTTCTGTGTGAGCGCGCTCCACATGTACTGGGGATGCAGATCAACTAACAAATATGAAGCAACCAGACACAAGAAAAATCGGACTGAGGCCTGCTACTATAAGCAGCTTCTTGGTTTGTTTCTCGTCTGACTTTATAGTTTTCTATCTGATTGAAACACCTCCATCATCCCCCTTAAAGGGGCCATATCATGCTTTCCTCAAGTTTTTCACAGTTAACTATTTCCATATATATGATCACATATTGCCTTTGGAACAGTAAAAAAACAATTATTTACTAAATATAAGTTGTTTTTGCAAACTTTTTTCATACTTGGACGTAAAACGACTTGATCTCTGAGGCTCTGCTTTTCGCTCCTTGAAGGTCCCGCCCATTTCATGACATCATCCTAGAGTTATCTTCGTCAGCGTGTCACACACAAAAAAAATCTAATTTCTTTTTTATTGATTTACAGTGCAGCTCAGACATTCATTCCCAAAATTGGTCACAGACAGAATGGTGATGGCTAATGGGTTCATTTTCCCGCAAAATTTGGTTTAAAAAAAATGCAAACAGCACCAACTGTTCTGGGCAGCACTGGCTGTGACCGTTTATGTTCTCCTTATAGGATCATTCATCTCCTTATAAAAAGTCCTTTTCATGCGTACCTTTCTGCCTTTGCTCAATAATCCATGTTCAAACCAGTTCTCCCAATTCATCACCTGCTTTTTCCACCAGTAAGTAGTCTGCTCCCTTTTTCACCAGGAAATAGTCTGATCCCTTTCACCACCACAGAATATTCTGCTTCCTTTTCCCCACCAGGAAATAGTCTGCTCCCCTTTTCACTAGGAAAATGTCTGCTCCCCTTTTCACCAGGAAATAGTCTGGTCCCTTTTCACCAGGAAATAGTCTGGTCCCTTTTCACCAGGAAATGGTCTGCTCCATTTCCCCACCAGGAAATAGTCTGCTCCCTTTCTCCTGCCATCTTCCCAATATCCCCCCAATATCCCCCGTCTGTTTGCACCGTTCTCAGATTCGTTCAGGATCCAGCCCATATGCAGCCCATAAGCTCCTATGTGACCACACCAAGTCTGAACGCTAAAGAATGAGCGTTTGTTGACTATCTGCACAATCTGACAACCCAGCCGGCATCCCCTGTGCACGAGCAGGGGGGGGTGATAGCTGATCATCATTGACTAGCTTTGCAGAGAAGTTGTGTTAGTGGGGGGTGGATCAGACTCTTCCTGAAAGGGGCGGTCTCCTTCTGTGACGTCAGATCGAGAGGACCCGCTCGTTTTCGTGGGTATGGGAGGGGTGCTGATGACAGTGCAGGTTGTTACAGGACTACTCAGAAAAGCGTTGATGGATCAAAATACCGCTTTGGGATTCTTTATAGTGAGGAATGAACAGTATAATGCACTTAAAAGATCAAAAAGTAGAATTTTCATGGTAAGATGCAGATCCTCTCTTTGACCTCCACGGAGCAGGACTGCCCAACAACCCTCAACGATTCTTTGGATGATTTTGACACACAGGTCAGGTTTAGTTCAGCTCAGTGACCTCTAGAGCAGCATAAACAGATTCTGTCTTAACCATCATTAAAATGTTTGCAGCTCTAAATCATCCTATATAGCGCTCATAAGAAGAGGAGGAGAGCTCGGCCTGACAAAGCTGCAGGCATGAGAAAGTAGAAAAGGAGGAACCCCCCAGGGACCGGCATGATTTCCCACCGGCTTACCCCTCTGAACTTTCAAAGAAAGATGTGGGAGGAGAATTTGAAGGAAAAAGTGACAGGAAAGAGAAAACAAAAGTAAAAACAGGTGGAGTGAATGATTTTATCAGATGGAGAGAAGTGAATGACAGAAATCCTCCTTCCTTCCTTCAGATTTTATTCCTGCTCGTATCCGCCTCAATCATTTCTGCATCACCTCCCCTGCTCTTGTTCTCCTCTGGTGTCCCTGTTTCCTCCTCTCAAATTACTCACAAAATTCCTCCCAAATTGGGAACTTGTTTATGTAAATCACACAAAGCCCCCCCCTGCCGCCGCCGCCGCCGTCCTTCTCCGCCTTGGTGACTGCAGTCAGTGTTTCTGGCTGCCTTTGAAAGTCTGGTAGGAGGCAGACAATGTCTGCCACAGGCGTTTTCTCCACCTTTTTTCAGCCTCACTTACCCGCGCAGCGCCACACACACTCCCTGACAGCCTGGCTGTTTTGAAGGGGTGTGGTGATTGATTAGTCTCTATGGAGACGATACGTCTTGTAATGAACAAGAGAAAGCTGGCATGTTAATTTCTTTAGTGTGGGAGGCTTAATCAGGCTTGTGTGTATATTTGTGTGTGTGTGCTGTATTGTTTCACAAGATTGTGTTGCTGTAAAAGGTTTTCAACATTTTTTCTTCTGATTTCTTGCTGTGTGTTTACAATCCCAGCACAAAGCGGAGGACTTGTCTGTCCATTCATGCTCAAAATTGGGTTGAAACTCTTTGCTTCAGTCGTGGCGTTTGTGTCACTTTCTTTTTCGTTTGCCTTCAAATTCATTTTTTTTTTTTTTAAGTTGCAGTTTCTGAAAAGCATACAATATTATGTCTTTTTCAAAGTTTCACTGTGTTCTTGTTTAACCCTGTTTTGGGACTATGAATGTAAATTAGCAGTAATCTAACGCATTTACATGGAATCCCAGCTAGCAAGGCCAGGTGGGCCTCACATGGTTTAAAAGTGGGCAGAAAACGGACACTCAGCGGTTGGCTCGCTATACTAGCCAGCCTCCCAGTGGACAGCATAGCATGCTAGCAGGCTCCGCTGTCGCAAGCTAGCAAGCTCCACTGGATTGAGCTAGCGTGCTCCGCTGTATTGAACAAGCAAGCTCCGCTGTATTAAGCTAGTGAGCTCCAGTGTAGTGAGCTAGTAAGCTTCGCTGTATCAGCCTAGCGAGCTTTGCTTTTTTGAGCTAGCAAGCTCCACTTTATTGAACTAGCACGCTCTGCTGTAGCGTGCTTGTAAGCTCTGCTGTATTGAGTTTTTTAGTGTTTTAAGTTCAAAAGCTGCATATTTTCATAAAATTCACCTAGTAAAACATTGTAATTAATTATTTGATTAATCCGATTTTTTTAATTGATTTGACTGCCTAAATTAAAAATAAATTCTCTAAATGTACAGTTTTGTTTGTGATTTCATATTGCGATTATTCGCAGATGATAAGTCACATGTGTCAAGGCCCGGGGACCAGATCCGGCCCTCCAGGTAATTCTGTCCAGCCCCCCCAGATCATTTTATTTTATTGTTATTAATGACCCGATGTTATCTTGAACTTATTTCTACCTTGTATAGTTTTGACAAAAAATATTTTTATGGAGAGTAAAGTATTTAAGGTTTAAATTGATTATTCTGGAATAATATTCCTGCCTTTTTATTATTCATAATTATTATTATTATTATTAGTTATGTATAATTAAAGTTACAGTTTTAAAGTTTTAAAAATTAGCATTCTGCTTTTTGGACTACTTTGGAATTTACTAAGATTTTTTAGACTATTTTGGAGTTTAGCAAATATTTCAGCTACATGCTAGCTGTTCTGGCTAATTTTGACTTTTCTTTTTAAGTTTTTTAGGCTGTTTTAGAGTTAGGCTAATATTTACACACTAGCTGTTTTGGCTAATTTGGCATTTAGCTAATGTTTTAGCTGCTATCAGCTTCAGCATTTTTAGCTATCAACTTCAGCCTTTTTAGCTATCAATTTCAGCATCTTCAGCGGCCAAATTCAACTTATAGCATTCACACTAGCACAGGTAATGCTATATATCTAGTTCATAATTATGTTAAAAAGTTACAGTTTAAAAGATAAAAAAAATTTGTTTTAGTTTGTTTTATAAATGTTTATCCTGTTCGACCTAAGGTGTGTTTTGGATTTTGGCCCCTTGTGTGATTGAGTTTGACACTCCTGTAATAAGTGGTCAGCAAATACTGTAACAAAAAAAGCTAATTGCAATTAATTTTTTCCCAGGTTTGTGATTAATTAGTTAATTTATTTTGATTGATTCCCAGCTCTAGTTTTACTTAAAAGCAGCAGTTTCTCCTGAAACTCCAAACTTTCTCCAAACCCTCAGTGACCACTACTGTCCATCAAACGCCCTCATTTTGATGGGGGTCTGAAGGATTTAGGTCTCTGTCAAAGCCAGAGGCAAATTCCAAACCTTCCTGAATTCATTAAAACGGCCATTCCTGAAATGCCCCCCCCTCTACTCGACCCCGGCCTCAAAGCCTCAATGTGGAACGCAACATACGGTTTACGGCTTTGAGAGCAAACTAAAAAGTATTTTAATAAGCAAACTTAAAACTCTGTAAAAAAGAAATGGGCTGGCTGTGCAAATCTTAGTGCATAACTATGAACTGATAAATATCATAGATGTTTGGTGGAAGATGTATGCATACGGCAGTGAGTTTAATTATAGGTGTGTGAAAGCACATCTGCTCCATCTCCTGGGGTGGACCTGTGTGTGTGTGCGGTAATGCAGATGCCGTGGATTATCTCTGTCACAGATGTCACGGAGACCTCCTGATGCTCTGACGACGTGCCCATCACACTCTCTCCTACACATGTGCATTATGTGCATAAGTCAGGTGTGACACATCAGCACGGCTATGCAGAAATACCAGACACTTTGATTAGGATATGCTAATTTGGTTCAGAATTTACTTCCTGTCAGGCCTCGCTCTGCTGTTACGCTTGTTCCTCCGCCTCCTCTCCTTGTTCTGCAGCTCCGGTTGATTGATCAGTGCGGACTTATTTCTTGTTGGAAGCTAAATTACCAAAGCAGTTTCATTTAATGTTACAAACTTTGGTAAATAAGCGGTCACTGCTGAAAAGAGCTGAGTACTTAAAGTCCCACTCCGATGAAAATCATGTGTTTTGAGTTTTTAACATGTATGTGTGGCATTTTTCTTATGAAAGAGAACAGATGTAACTAGATATATAGCATTACCTACTATAATGCAAGTGTGAATGCTGTGAGCTGAATGTGGCCACTGAAGAGGCAAGAGTTAATAGCTGAAAATGCTGAAACTAATAGCTAAAAATGATTAAGCTGATAGCTGAAACACTGAAGCTGATAGCCAGCCAAAATATTTGCTAAATGCTAAAATTGCCACAAAAAATAGAAAAAAGTCACATTTTACCAAAACAGCTAGCATAAAGCTAAAATATTAGCTAAATTCCAAATGTGCTTAAATAACTTAAAAAATACAAATTTTGACGAAACAGCTAGCATAATGCTAATATATTGGCTTAATTCCAAGCTAGCCTAAAGAACTTGACAAATATTTAATTTAGACAAAAACTGCTAACATGTTGTTAAATTAACCCTTTAGCACATGATCTCCAGTGTTTATGTTCTTTAAATTACTACATTTTTCAACCAAGTACATCGTAGAGTCATGCCAGCATTGATTTAAGAATAAAAACAGTTTATTTTACCGTTTCTGAAGCATCTCAGCCAGAAATTTGTTAATCTAACAAACTAGAATCAAAACACAGCTAATTAAGTGAAACTTAACCTATTTTTTTTAACTATAAAGTTCTCATAATTCAAGCTTTGGAGGGGCCAAAATAAAGTGGATAATGAAGAGGAAAATTCCAATAATCAGTAGAAAAAGAAACCTAAAGTCAGACTATGAGGTTTTCTGATAATTCTTTGACCTTTCCAGGACAGTTTGGTGTCTGTTAGACAAAAATGACCAGCATTGATGCTGATTATCTGTTACTGTCAGTGATACTGAAGGTTGAGTGTCAGAAATGATTCAGCTGTGGCTCTACTCCACGTGATTCCAGTTCATGACAGTCAGAAACCCTTTAAAAAATGTTGTATTTCAAAATAAAAGTCTTTTAGTTCAAAGTTCAGAGTTGAAGGAACATGAATATAGAGAACAACAAAAATACACTTCAAATCAATAAAACTGAACATTACAGTTAAAACAAGAAATATTTAACATCATGTTTTCATTCATAAACTAATATATAGTTTTAACCTTTTCTTTAGTATATATATTTTTTCTTTTTAACATTTGTTCCATGATGAAGTTTCAAAGAATCGGGTCAGAAGATAATAATTAAAGATAATCATAACTATGTTAAATGTTATGGTTTTAAAGTTTTAAAAATGTAGTTTTAGTGTTCAATAAATGTTTATCCTGTTTGGCCCGCGGCCTAAAGTGTGTTATGGATTTTAGCCCCTTGTGCGATTGAGTTTGACACTCTTGCTCTAGAGTTTAACACGTTAAAGATGGTAAAGTACTGTTTCGATAATGACTTTGACTCATCATGAAACCCCATCATTTTCTTCCCTCTCTATTTTACCTCCATGTTTTGTACTTCTCTTTTTTCTATCTTCTACTTGTCCAGTTTCCTCAAATTCTTCAGCACAGCAGGTAGAAATATGCCAAGATTTTGGCTCATCGCTTTTGGGGAATCAGCTTGTTGGGGCAGAAATGCTATTATGTGCCTGTCAAACTGTGTTATCTCCAAGCAATGAGAACAAATTGCATTTTTGCGACAGGCTGCTTGTACCAAAAATGCCTGAAGATGCACTACAGAATTGGTTCCTTGCCAAGTTGTTCCCATTTATTTGTAGTCATGCCAATGTAATCCTTGAGTTAGGAGCATTTTTTATGCTGCGAAGGGTCACGGGTCAGTGGAAACTGAATTAACGCAAAAAAATCAGGGTGCTCTTCGTTTATCAACTGGATTGAAAACTGGTGAATAAAGGAACTTTTCTTCAAGACTAAATCGCTTATCCTGCTTATTTAAATATCAAAAGTCAAAGTTTTTCTTCAGCTTCAAAACTTCTTCTGCAAAGTTTTTTTTTTTTTTTTTTATTAATCTAGAAACATAAAGTGTTTTCAAACTGAAATGTCAAACCTTTGCACATCTAGAGGAAAAATGCATTTTCATTTTTTTCATTTCCTATCTCACAGCCGCTGCAGATAGATGATGACTTCTGCGGCCAAGACTTCAACCAGCCCCTGGGGGGCACGTCGGCCATCGAGGGCTTCCCGCTCTACGTGGACAAAGTGGACGGCATGACCTCCATCGCTGCCTATGACTATCGAGGGAACACGGTGGCTTTCACGGGCACGCGCAGTGGACGCATCAAGAAGGTAGGCGGAGCTTGGAGGCGGAAATGCAGAAACATTTTAGTTTCTTTTAGTGGATGCACTTTCCATTTTTATGCAGCTTTCAGTTGTATAATTTGGATTTATAGTGAAAGACAGGTATGTTTTGACGTCTGGAGTCATTAAAAGTTTGTGCTTTGGTTTGATCTTTGGAATATTTTAAAATTCCTGATGACGTTTGTGTGATGGCAGTTTGTTTTTGTTTTTTTTACAGATTTTTTTATTTCTCAATTTTTTTTTTTATTTTTTAGTGACGTATATTGCGGTTGTGTTTTTTTTTTTTTGTATTTTCATCAAAGTCTGTTCCCTATCCACATTTGGAGTGGCTGCAGGTTGGCTCTCTTTATGTGGGTTCTGAGTGCTGCAGCGTTTATTTAGTGCTTTGTGGTTCAGAGATCTACTGTCTCTGCTTCTCAGCACTTTCCCCTCATCTTTATCATCACATTTACCCAGCATGCATTCCTCTGTGCGTTTACGACATGTGTGGGGTCCTCCAGAGCCCCCGTTGAGATGCCGGCATGCTGTGTGCCTGGCGATCTCCAACTTTGAGACCTCGAGGAGCTGCTTCTCCACAGCGTACCTGCATCCGAGTCTGAATCTGTATTTTCTTAACCATCCAAACATTTTCACTGGTTCAGTTTGTGCTGAAATGCTGCTGAAACTAAAGGTTTATGTGGGTTTTGATGAGTTGCAGAGCCATACATGCTCCTTACACAGCTTCCTGTCACGAGTTTTGCCAAGTCGGCTGAAACCCAGTCTGCCAGTCCTTGCGGCTGACCCCTGGACAGTGTCTGCGAGCACGCACAGATGATTTGTGTGTCTGCGGAGAGCGTGGGGTCAGCAGATCCAGGATGATATCCCGCCGATCGGAATCCCATTTCCCCTCAGCCGGCTCTTCCTGTGCTTTGGAGTGGAAGGGAGGAAGGTGATCAAGGAGGGGAGAGGCCTGTTCTCCCAGAAATCAATGCTGCTGATAATATGAACAGGGAAATTCTGACCATTCAAGCTGCTCAGACTTAAACCGTTTAACACCTGAGGCGTCGTCTGTGACGCTTAAACACAACATCTTGGTCCGCTTTTCTCCTTCAGAATCTGCTGGAATCACGCTGATCTTGTTAACAATTAATTTGCATCACCTGCGATAATGCTAGTGTGAATGCTGTAAGCTGAATGAATTTGCTGAAAGTGCTAACATTATTTGCATAATACCCAAAGATTTTAGCTTAACCCAGAATTTAGACGTACAGAAGAAAACGTAAAGGAGCAGGAGAATCACCATCGTGTGAATGTTGCAAAGCATTCACATAATTACAGGAAATCAAAGAGAATAAACACTGAAGCTCCGGTGTTAAAGGGTTAAACTTACCTTCACTTTAATGTATCATGAAACAACAGATTGTGTTGGTGTGAAGACTAAACGCGATTCAAGGAAAGTTACACCTGGTTCACACTGGACGTGGAAGTGCCACAGAACGGAGGCCGCTTCCATTCGGCACCCTTAACTTATGGTGTGGTTCACACCAGGCGCGGAGCGCCGCGGTCCTCAGCGGAAGGCTCGCGCTGTGCAGCGGATCGTTTTGTCGTCTGGTCTAATTGGTGGGATAATATTTTTAACTTATTAATGTAGCCATTTACAAAAAAAAAATTCTTGCAGAAGCGCCTGTCGACCATCGTGGAAAATTGCGCGTCAGGTGTGAATTGCAGGAGACAGCGGATGCTCCGCGTCGCTTCTGTGTCCAGAGAGCCAAACAGGAAGGGGAGCGGTTTGATTGTCGCTCATTAAAGTGTAGCTGCAGTACACAGCGGCTGCACGCTCTGTGTCGCTCATTAGGATTCCTATAATGTTTCTAAAGTGTGGTGTTTGGCTGCACGGACACGTCTCGCCTCCTAGACTCTGTATTGACCCATCTGTGAATATCTAATCCCTGATGTGGATGTTGGAAGCTGGCGGTCTGTCGGACGGGTCGGTGTGTTTTTCTGCGTGTGACACATGAGGACAGACGTGTGCTGCTGTGTGTTCCTGTGAATGCTTGCAGTCAGCAGGAACAGCTCACTGCATCAAGTCTGCACGAAACTCTGTGAACTGTCTCCATTTTTGCATCATTCCTTTCATTTTTAAGTATTCAAACTGACAAGTTTATCCCCCAAAATGTTGCTTTTCAAGATTGTTGAATGAAGTGACTGCTGTCAGTGAGAGCTTCTCATGTCAGCAGAGGACTTTTCTTCTTCTAACCTTTGAGTTTTTTGTTTTTATTTTTCTAAATTAGACTCATTTGCCTGTTTATGTTAAAGGATTTTTAAAAGTAACATTCTGAAACATCATGTATCAGAGTTAAGTGCAAACTTTGACTCTCAAGAAATGCTTGTTTTCTAACAGTTCAGACCAGAGATGAGCAAACTACGGCCCGGGGGCCACATGCGGCCCATTGAACTGTTTAATCTGGCCCTGTCAAATGGGAATAAATTATAATGGTATATTTATATTTAATTTTATTTTTAGGTCACAAGACACAACGTTTGTCCACCCCTGCTTTAGACCAACTTGAAAACCTAATGTTGATGTTTCTTAAGATAATTTTCAGCTTCCATCAAGTCAGCGTGGTGTAGATTCAGAATGCTCAGTTAAAAATCCTGCATGTTGGCTGTTTACAATGACAGCAAGAACATAGAGAAACTGTTACTATAGTTTTCATTCAAAATTGAACATGAAGGTTTAAAAACATTTTTTTAACTTGATTTTTTTGGTTTAAAACAAACATTTGATTTATGAGAAATCCTTTTGACAGATTAAACCCTTGAAACATTGTAGTTTAGTGAAGCTTCGTCTCTTTCCTTTTGTTCGCTTTTTTTTTTTTTTTTACTTTGTCTGTGCTTAGTTTTGGATTTATACATTTTTATACTATCTCTGCACATTTTGAACTTCTAATAAAACAGAAAAAACAATTTAATCCTAATTTTTTTTAACTTTGTAGTTTTTCTTTTCAGATTTCTTTGTACAGTTTCAGGTTCATGGTGGAATTTTTGTATACAGTCCTTTAAAATATGTATAAATATCTATAAATATAAATGTGATATAAATGTCTATATCTGAGGTTGTACTATAAAGATGGATTTTGAGCGTTGCAACAATAGTTTGAAAGACAAAGCCATGAGTACAGCTGAGTTGAAAAAAATCGATTCATTGATCTGAGCTTAATAGATCAATAATCAATTTATAAAAATATGGATTGATCTTGAATAGAAAGCTAAAGCCCACTAGCTTGAAGCTAATATTTAATGGAATTCCCCATAGAACGGCTAATGCTAACGCCTTAAAGAATCCTTGTAACACTGTATCATATTAACAATCTCATTATTTCACTGATACATTTTACAGTATGTGATCAGATTATAAATGAATATATTCACAACATATAATAGAATATTTAATGTATTTCTAAACAAATGTGTGTATATGTGTAAATTTAAAATAGAATTTAGTGAATCGAAAGAATCGAAAGAAAAAAATGAAATGAAATGAATCAATTCAAGCTATAGTGAATCAAAGCAATTCTGGAAATTCTTATCGATACCAGCACTAGCTATAAGAATTAACAGTAAAAAATGCTCAAAACCCCAAACTACTGAGGATTAAAGCTTCCAACGAGTTTCCGACTTTTCCTGTCACATATTTTCAAGATAAAAAGCTGGAAATATCTGTTTTAAAGTGCAAATGCAGCTTTAAATGTCTACACCTGATGAAATATATTTCATTTTGTTTTTTTTTATCTTCAGGTTAAGTAATAATGTTCAGTTTGTTTTTGTAAAGCAAAGGGCATGAGGATGTGCACAGGTTATGCTCAGTTTTCTCTAAAGGGAAAGTCTCTGAACATTTAAAAAAATATCATCTTTGATTTCTAGGAAACTCAGCAGCTTGTAAATATATATATTTTATTTTTGACCTTAGGGACAAAAGGCAGACAAACTAATATCAGTTGGAAGTGTTTACTTTAAATAAGAAACGCTGCCATTCTTTGAAGAATTGCGGTAAACAGACAATCATTTACTACTAAAGCTCCTTGAGTTTCCTGGAGAGGTCAGATGGAGTTGTTTTGTCCAGCTGATACCCCCCCCCCCACACACACACACACACACCCAGGAGGAACCTCGTCGTGATCTGCGGTTCATGTCTTTGGATGTAAAGTCAACTCCAGCTGCATCAAACAAGCTCGTCACAAGAGCGCGGCTGATCCGGCAGTGCTGCACTGCCAGACTTTGAACCGTATATTAGGAGGTTTTTTGTTATGCACTTCCTCACAAATGGGACTCTAAGCTGCAGCATGAAAGCCCCGAGACAAAGGGGTCCCAGATCTGATTCTCTTTGAGCGGCTGGAGGTGGAATATGCAGCAGCTTGTTTGTAGTGTGCAGGATTCAGACGCTTCACACAGAAAGATGACAGAGCCAGCTCCTCGCCTCACAACTTCAAAGTCAGACGTGATTGCATATTTCCTTCAGATGCCACGCTGCTGTGTATCTGTTGCTGCCTCACAAGGTGTGGGTGAGATGTTTAGTTCATGTTTGCATAAACATCAACCTCCCTCCTCCCTGACTGACAGAGAGTTCTCCCAACACCCCCTCTGATCTCTGTAAAACCTAGAAATCCAACATTTCCTCTATTTAGTTTCTCTTTTGTCTACCTGAGAGAGCAGGTAGCTCCCGCTGCATCAGGTGAGATGAAACGAGGCTCTCCTTAAGTGTTTCATACACAGAGATGAGGGTGTGGGGTTCCCTCTCTCTACAGGTGTGTGGGGGGTTTCATCATTTACTGCCAGCAGCAAATCCAATCCCCTTTTCTTTTCCTCTCCATCTCAGAAGATGGGCTGAGTGACAGCTCTGATTGGAGTCCAGCTCAGCTGAGGTAACCGCGCCGGTCGTGATTGACACTACATTGGCACTTGACACATGGAGACAAGCGAGAGGTTCAGACTTCAGGCTATCTGGAAACTGCTGGAGGATTAGACCTGTCCTCCTCCGTCCATCGCAGCATACTCCCCAATTATGATATGGATAATCCAGGACGCTTGTTAGAAAAATGCCTTCACTTCAGGATGACAGGAGGAAACATCTGACAGGAGGAAACATCTGACAGGAGGAAACATCTGCACAGTTAACCCATCACAGCATTCATACATTGTTTTGGTTTATAAGTTCTCTATTTTTCTCAATTTTTTAGCCTAGTTTTCTCATCTAAATGTTCAAATATTTAAAAATAAGTAAATGACATAAATCATCTGGAATTTACGAGTTCTGTTTTTATTCAGATTAAAAATGTTATTTTGTCAGATGTATCTGCTGGACTTTATTTAAGGCTTAATTTCCAAAAATGTCAAAGTTCTCCTCAAATTGAGGTTACTAACCTAAACAAGGGGCTCATTCAGCTTTAAGACTTCCTACTGAGGACATTATTAATGGTTATATTTATCTATATAAATCATCCAAATCCCATATTTGCTTAGCAGCTCCACACCAACCACCACACTACCACACTACCACTACCGTGTTTGAGTGTTTCTGTGAGGTGAAGATCCAGAAAGTGTTTTTTCCTCCCAATTCAATTAATTTAATTTAATGTCATTTTGGTTTAGATTCGACTCGAATCTCTTCATTTCATTTCATTTCAGATCGGTTTGATTTGGTTCAATTCAATTTAATGTAGTTCAAGACAATCTGGTTCAATTCATATCAATTCGATTCAGTTCAGTTCAATTCAATTCAAGCCACTTTATTGATCCCTGAGAGACGATTCTTTTCAAGGTGCAGACAGTTTATTTTGAAAAAAAATGTACATCACGTAGTAGTAGAAACATTAAAACGCAATATTATGCCATACTATATTTACTTGATACAAAGAGAGGCACATTAATACACAATTACAAACAAAATATACAATAAAAACCATTTTGTGACAGGTGCACTTTTAGTTTGAATTGCACGAGTTTCCTTGATTTTAAGTTTTCATTCTTGTTGGATTTGTCTGGTGATATTTAGAAAATTAAGCTCAAAATTGCATTTCTGTGTTTTATTTAAAAAAAATCAAATCATTGTGAATCAAGACAAGATGAAAAATGGGCGCTTGAAAAAAAACTTGTTTATGATGTCAAAAATATGCTGGACAGACCACTAGCTCCCTGCTCTGAGCTCTCAGAAATGGGGAGGGGAAGAGGGGCGGGGTCGTTTCACACCAACGGTCCCGCCCACAACTCCTGCCGCTCTGCAGAAATTACATCCTAGAAAATCACACAGTTTTTTACATTTTGGCTAAAAACGCCATCATCATGATTAAAAAGACCCCAAGAACCCTTTGAAAATGGATGAAAAGTTGATCGGCGTGGATTTGAAAGGCTTTCCATGCGATACTGCCTCCATATGAGCAGCTGCTGGAGCTCCATTATCTTCCCAGTTGGTTTGCTGCTCCTGAAAGTGTCACTTCTGAGCTCCATTTTAGGAGCTAAAAAACGGATCACAACCTTCAAAATGTCTCTGTTTTTTGTCTAGTCACTGATGGACTCGCTTGATCTGAAAGTTGCATGCTCATCATCTCTGGGTTAAGCTCCAGCCTGAAGCTCAAGCGTGAGCTCCATACCAAGCAGGATCTTCTCCACGCACTAAAAAATAAAAGTTCCTGAAATGTCTGGAAGGGTTCTGCAAGCTTAGGAGTGAAACTCGCTGTCAAAATGATTAAGGCTAATCAGGAAACATGGGATGGGAGGTAATTTAGCATATGAATGCTAATTATCACTAGCATTTAGACTGGCAGGCGATGATTGAAGCAGCGCATCGGCTGCTTGGGCCAGTTGGATGGCAGAAACACCAGGCTGGTGAAGATGATTAATAATCTGCGTGTCGACTTTCCCTGCTTGTGTGTAAATGAGTGCAGAGTAGAGTTTCTTTCCCTCCAATGCAAACTCCTAATGAGCAGATGAGCTCAACACCTGAACACTGTAATTCCATCTTTATCCCATTAGGAAGAAGTTAGTGAAATATTGTCCTATTAGTTTCTTGTAATGCACAACAGGCTTTTCCAAAGCTCCTCGTGCACGTGTGCGTAAGACAATATTATCCAGGATGTTCTAGTCAGAGTCCCTCAAGACGACACACATTATTATAACCTTCATCTTCACACACGTGTGGAGCTGGTAGGAAGTTAGACGTCTTTGGGAGCTGCTCTCTGGTATGTCTGGAAGTGGATGTGAGAGCCTATCGGTGCAGACGAGTGTGTAAATCCTGCAGAGGTGTTATTGCTGCAGTGGGCTATTGTTGAGTGAATTATCGTCCTCTTCTCCTTGTCTTCTGGTCTTATAGTTTTCCTGTCCATAGGAAGCCTTCCTTCCCCGGAGCTCTTCCTCACTTATGTGTCACCTTCAGCTCCCCCCACCCCCCGCTCTCGGCTGAGGATGCTCGTCTGCAAATCTGCCTCCCAGGAGGCTTTTCTCCATTTCTGTGTGTCAAACTGTCCTCTCTTCTGCTTATTCAGTCTCCTTCCACAAACAGGAAGCCCGTTTTAGGAGGCCACTTATGATTGGGATGCAGGTATGAAACCAAGACCAGGGTTCAAGGTGGCCCGAACTGAGTTCAACTGCTAATTCAGTCGTTAGCTTAAGCTTCACCGAACAAATGATTGGTCAGTGAAGCCCATTGGACCACTAAGTCACAATTATGAGCTTTTTCAAACGTCCGCTTTTTTATGTCCGTTCTTAATTTCCAGTGATTTCAATAAAGAAATACTCTAAAATAGAAATTTTAAGCTAGATTTTTAAAAATGTTCTCAATATGAAAAATGTTACAAAAAGATGTTAAAAGCACTATTTTCACTGGTCTTTGACAGGATTTTGTTGTATTTTTACCCTCCAAATCAATTCCGTGTGAAGGAAATAGAAGACTTTCTCGTTTATGTTCATTTATCTTCCTACTTTTGCTAGTCTAGGCTTGAACTCATGAACGGCAGATCCAGCTGTGGTGAAAGCTTCTCCTCCCCGTCAGTGTGAGCTGCATGTGCTGCAGTGTTTATGAACTGAAGCAGAACTGCAGGATCTCCGTGACCTCTGGGACCAAGGCTGATGCGATGCTCACTGCATCTCTCATTAGACGCAGCCATTGCTAATGCGCCTCTGTGGTTGTGGGTTCAAATCTCGAGGGAGCTGTCTCTTCATATGTATTACCCCCTGTGTCCTTGAGCAGGGCATTATCCCGGCGGTCCCTGAGGAGGAATTTGGCTCAGTATTAATGGACGGGTGATGTGCATGGAGAGCTAGATGGATATATTAGTGAGCTAATGAATCTTTGATAAGTGGGAAGGCTCTGCGTATGTCAAGAGACGAGAGGAAATATCCCGGCTAAGCCTATCAGCTGAGAGATGGCTTCAATTCAAGCAAATCCCTAACAGAGTCTGACATTGGCATTGCCATTGTGGAGCAAAGTGATGGCTGTCTGGCTCTATAAAGCAAATCAATACAGAAAGAGGGGAAAAGCGGTGATTGAGACAGTCCAATGCCAAATTGTTGTTTTGTAGTTCATTAGAAAAATCTTTAATTAGTTGGTGAGTACATCTGAGTTAATAGATCTCTGCATCTTCATCCACAAAACTTGACTTTTTTAAAGCTTATTAAATAAGCAAGACTCGTATTCATATGTTTAACTAAAAAATATACAAATCTTAAATAATTCCCACCATCCTGAAGTGAAAATCCCCAAAAGACTTCCTTACAGGATCACCAACCTCACCTAGAAGGTTGCAGGTTTCTCCTCCGAATGTATGTGGGAGAAAAATGGTCTAATCTGTGCAGCTAGTCCGCAAAAACTTTCAGGTAAAAGACGGCTCGGTGAACCCCTGCAGAGAAAATGGTCATGCAGATATGGGCATGTGGTAGGTCATAAAGAACAGTTACAAACAAAAGGGTGAAGGAGGTGGGGTTGCACGGTGGAGCAGTGGTTCAAATCCTGACTGAGACTCTTCTGTATGGAGTTTGTTTGTTCTCCTTATGCATTCCGAGCACTCTCCTTTCCTCCTGCGGTCAAAAACATTCTTCATAGGTGAACTGGTGACTGTGAAGTGAGTGTGTGTGTGGGTTATTGTGTGTATCCTGCCTTCACTCAACAGTAGGAGGGATAGGCTCCAGCAGTCCTGTGAACCCGAAATCCTCATGGCATGTTGAGAAAATGAATGGTGAGATAGATGAGATATCCGGCCCTCCAGATCATTTTATTCTATTATTATTATTGACCCAATGTTATCTTGAGCTCATTTCTAACTTGTAAAATTTTGACAATAATTATTTTTATGGAGGATAAAATATTAAAAGTTATTTAAGCTTTAAGTTGATTTATTCTGGAATAATATTCTGCCTTTTAATTATTCATAATTATGTTAAAAAGTTTCAGTTTTAAGTTTTAAATTTTTTTTGACTATTTTGGCATTTTCTGAGATTTTTTAGGCTATTTCAGAATTTAGCTAATACGTCAGCTACATGCTAGCTGTTTTGGGTAATTTAGTTTTTTTCAGTTTTGTGGGCTTTTTTGAAATCTAGCTGTTTTTTGGCTACATGCTAACTGCTTTAGCTAAACTAGTGTTTTTTTGTTTGTATGTTTTTTAGGCTAATTTGGCATTTAGCTAACATTTTAGCTGACTTTCAGCTTCAGCGTTTTCAGGTATCAATTTCAGCATCTTCAGCTATCATCACATATTCAGGTTACAGCATTCACTCTGGCATTATGGCAGCTAATGATATATAGTTCATAATTACGTTAAAAAGTTAAGGTTTTAAAGTTTGTTCAGTAAATATTTATCCTGTTCGGCCCACAGCCTAAGGTGTGTTTTGTGCGATTGAGTTTGACACTCCTGCACTAGAGTTACTTCTTTTTGTGATCTTAAGGTGGTAAAAAAGACGCTCCCGTCTTTTATCATTTGTGTCAACGTCTTCTGGCTTATTTCAGGTTTTCCTGCTCATCATATGCTCTCGTTTTGAATCTAGCAACACACAAATCTAACCCTGACCTCCCACAGAATGTGGTCATTTACAGTATGAGTCACAGAGAAAAAGAGCAAATGAACCACTTTGATCTATTGGAGCTGGAGATCTGTATGCACGCCAACACGGACCATAACATTTATCTTGAAAAGCAATGGTGGAAAAAGGAGTCGATATCTTAACACTATTAAATTTTCTTCAGTGTGGTCCACTCATTCATCACTTAACCGACGCTGAAGTTACTTAATGGATTGTAGTTTAAATTCCACTGGAGTCCGACCAGATATTACATTAAATTTTTAAGTACTACATATGTATTCAGCTGTAACAAGATGTGACAAATTGTCACAAGTGCTGAAGGAGAATATAGAAATAAAAAGTTAAAAACATGATCTCCTGAAAGATTCATTTGCTGTACGTATAATTAGGTGGAGTTTACATCCTAATGTTTTCCAAACATTCATCTCTTCAGATTTTTTGAAACGTTAGTTTTAAAGTAAAAAATATATATTTTAAGTGTAATCTGATCAGTTTTTATACATTTTTTTGTTTTCATACATGAAAAAATACATAAAATAGTTGCTTTAAACTGATTTTGACTACAATAAAGAACAAAGAACATTTTCCAAACAGGAAAAAAAAAAAAACAATTTGGTTAAATCTGTGTAACCTTGTTACAACAAACTGCTTCACAGTGAAGCAAATTAAACCTAAAAACATCAAATCAACTTAGCAAATGGAAAAAATGCTATTAATTCCATTTCAAAAATAACCTGAAAAACAAAAATAAAATAAAGACAAAATTTAAAAAAAAGCTATTTTAGGTAATGAGCATCTAAAAACAAACTCAAATGAAATGCTTTAGGCTTTGACAGAAACTGTTAGAAGTTGTACCAAATTTGAAGTCACACTAGAGTCTCGCAGAATCCAAGACTGAGTTTGTTGTTGACATTTATTTAGTAGAATTTTGTTTTAAGCCATTTTCCTGACCGCTTTGTCCCTTCTGGGTCGCGGGGGGACCGGAGCCTACCCCGGCTACTGATGGGCGAAGGCGGGGTTCACCCTGGACAGGTCTCCAGTCTGTCACAGGGCCTCAATCACACACCCATACACTCTCACATTCACACCTAGGGACAATTTAGAGTCACCAATTAACCTATGAAGCATGTTTTTGGACGGTGGGAGGAAGCCGGAGTCCCCGGTGAAAACCCACACATGCACGGGGAGAACATGCAAACTCCACACAGAAAGGTCCCAGCCGGGATTTGAACCGGGGCCTTCTCGCTGTGAGGCAAGAGCGCTAACCACTGTGCCACCGTGCAGCCCCTATTTTTTTTTTATTTTTATTTTTATTTTTTATGAGCAGGTTTCATTGAACAGTTTAAAGAGCTTTATGCATTAAATAATTGTTTCAAAACTGAACATTTAAACGTTTAAATATATTTTTTTTATTTAAGTAGTTTTTTGCCTCAAAGTCCCACTTTGTTTTTGTTTTTTTTAATGCTTTTAACATGTCATGTTGTGTTTTTTCTGATGACGGAGGACTCAAAATTACATTTCTGAGTATTTTTTTATTCAAATTGTCACTCAAGAGCTATGAGGGAAAGGGGGAGCGGGGTTGCTCTGAGCCAACGGTTCCACCCACAACTCAGAAGTAAATTCCTGATGAACTCCTGCTGCTCTGCAGAAACTATGTCCTAGATCGCGGTCGGACTTTAAAGGGACCGTACCAGGATTTTCTTTAGTCTTTCAGAGTGAGCTATATCCATGTAAATAATCATATATTACATTTGGAACACTAAAACACAAACTATTATGAAATAGGAGTTGTTTTTTTGGACTCTTTTCATACCAGGAAGTAAATCGACTCGATCAAACAATCTCAAAACCAGATTGGGGAAAAAAAAAAGAAAAGCATGCGTCTCTGATAGTGTCTGGGGGACCGGGCAGAATGTGAAGGTGGGCCGGATCCGACCCACGGGCCGTAGTTTGGGGGACCCTTGCTTTATAGTGAGGAATGAACAGTATAATACACATACAAGCTCAAAAAGTTAGTTTTTCATGGTATGGCTCCTGTAAACAATAATATTTCAACATTTTGTGCCTTTTAGAGTAAGGGCCCACACTGTCCCGTCGATCCCAGAGACCCGGATCTCCATCACACAGATGCGATCGCTGCCATCTCTGAGTCATGAGGCCGCGTGAGGCCGCGGCCGCAGACGAACAGACGTGTGGAAGTTCAGCAGCAGCCAGCGCTGCGCTCAGACAGCTGCTGCGCTGACGGCCGGCGTCAGGTGCCAGTGGCCTGACTCGAGCTGGCTAACCTCCCCGTATCACATGTGTCTTCACAGATATGAGGATGGCCGGATGTGCTACTCTGACGTGCATTTAAGGAACAACTGGCATGCTGGGACTGGCTGCTGCGCTGAAGGGTGTTGGGTTTGTGTCCAGGCAGGTTTACCCAGGAGAATCTGAGAGACAATATGGCCCCAAAAATTGATAGCCGGAAGTCCCTCCCCCTGTTGAAACCGGCAGCAAAAAATCTATAGTTTTAAGCTTTTGACCTTTTTTCCTGTTTCTTCTCTCTTTTATCGACCCTTTTTGAAGTTTTTTTGCTTTGTCACAGAGAAAAAAACGGCATTTCGCATCTCCAATCAGTGAATTCTCTGGGAAAAAACTGCATTTCACGGCTTTGATCATCTGATTCACGGAGAAAAAAAACTGTTAAAGTTTAATCACATTTAAGAAGCGTAAAAGCTGAGAGCTCTGAAAAGGTTTTAAAATATCATTTTGAAAGGGTTTCTAAAGTCTTGGAAATTTCAGTTTACGCAACCGGCTAAAGTTACGATTTCCTCTTCCGGCTACAGATTGATTCCGGCGCCATCGTGCGTGTGACCAGAGCCCCGTCGGTTTACCTAACGCGCTGGACTTTGCCTGGAAACACGAAGTCCCAGTAATTTGAGCGTGTACATGATTACGCTCAGCATTAACATCAAGGAAGCGCTGCTGCCTGGATTATGTCTGATTAGAGGCTGAGAAAATGTGTCGGAGTGCTCGTCTCTGTGGGACTCATCTCTTCCACATCTAAGGGGAGCAGCAGCCTGTGTGGGCGCGGGTGTACGCGCGCCTCTGATTAGAGACGGAAAACCCTACGGAGTTTGTGCAGAGACCGGTCAAAGAGGATCCTCAGAACGGAGGGAGTGGAGTTCCGTGTAGGAAGTAATGCTGGTTCACATCCTCCAGCAGCCGTGCAGACGTGGAGCTGCCCACCTGATGCCTGGGCAGCTGCCTCCCCAACAGCCAAATGGACTCTCACACAGAGACGAGTGGTGCCAGGAGAGATTTTTCTGTGTTTGCTGCAGAGAGGAAGAGAAAGGGGCAGCTGCAGCATAAAGCCTTCATCAACTGTTCCTCTAGACTGCCCCATCTGTCTAGATATTAACACACACTCTCACACCCATTCACTAATGCATGCACATGCTCCGTCTGTTGTCTTATCAGTCACACATGGCAAGCTTCACACTCAATGGGGTCTGTCACGACGGCGATGCGCATTTTCTGATGTCTTGTGTGAGGGGGAAACATGTTGTCAACTGTGTTTGCCGCTTCCAAACACCATTTGTGGAATTTTCCTGTGTGTTTAGTGTGATGGTTATCAACTCGTCCAGCGATGAGAGGAAAACCCATTTTTAGTATAAAAGAAAATGTAAAAAAAAGTAATTTCTGCAGTTATTGGAATTCTTCTGATTGATTTGGGTTCTCCAACAGCAGTTTCTAAAAGGATCATAATTCCTTATCTGATCCTTTCCTTAATGTCTTCTAAAACGCCTGGTTCTTTCCACTAAATTTTCCATTTTAACTTAATAATGAATACTTAATATAAAAAACCTCAAGACCAAGTCTGGGTTTCCCTGTGCCGGTCCCCAGTCCGGATGAAATACACGATTGTGTCAGGAAGAACATTTACATATCTGCCAAACCACCTGTGAGAATCAGTGAAGCTGAAATGCAACAACAACAACCCCCACCAGGTGTCAAGTGAGAGATCCCTAACTGTTCAACCGTACAACAGATTACGACAGGGTATTAAAGACACCATTAAAGAAAATAAATGTTTATATGAAAATAAAATCATACAAATGATGAATAAATAAATAAAACTCTACATGTGATGAAAACTGAGTTGTACAATTGTTAGAAAAACTAAACATTTTACAGAAATATGAATTATACATTATGATTCAAAAAGTTGCAATTCTACAAGGAAAAGGTCATGTTTTTTTTTTTTTTAATTAGTCATTTCTTAAAAAAAAGTAGCAAATTTACAATAAAAAAACACAAATTCTTGAGCAACTGATTTCTCGGAATTGTCTGCAACATAATTTGTCCCTGTAACATTTTAAAAGATAAACGTTACATTTTATTTTTACAAAGCTAATTTTCTTTGAAAAATGTTGACTTCTTTAGGCATACTATGATTTTAAGGTCATATATTTTTGTATTTTTGATTTCATGTAAATGCACAGCTTTAGTATCTTAAAATTTTGCTTTTTTTCTTATTAATCTTATGACTTTTACCATTTTATTTCTTTTTAGATTGTGTCCATAAATGAAGAATTTATTGGACTAAGGTCTACTGAAAATGCATAGTTTTTCATGTCACTTTGATGTTCCTGATTTTAATAACATGTTGAAAAATGAAAAATCCAGAAGCTCAAAACTCACTTGTGTCATCATCAGTGCTGTGATGACCCTGATCTCTGTCAGGACTCTCACCTTTACCCTGATCTTTTTACAGTTCATTCAAAAAAATGCTTGATTATGTCGTTTCTGTAACAGAGAAATTAGAAAATTGTGAATCCTTTACACCAATAGTCTCCAAACTGGTTTAATGTCAGTCAATATTTCCATGGGCTGAATGGCTGAATTTTCCAGTTTTCCTTAACTTTTGAGGCTCATCTTCATCCTCTCCAAATACCTGCAGCTGCTTTAAACGTTATCCACACATTTGAGTTCCAGTAGAAACCATTAAAATAAGTTTTATATTTTACCTAAATAACTATCAAAGTGAAAGTGATGGATTAATACTAAATAAATACAATTAATTAAAAATCGGTCACCAAGATTTAATATTTTCTAAATAAAATAACAAACATGAATCCACTGTTTGAGAAACTTTATTAGCAGCACCTTTGTAACATTAGACGGCAGATTGCTGAATATTCTGAATCATTACGGTCTGTGAGAACAACTGTCACAATAAAAAAAAATAATAAAATAATCTAGTTTTTATCTGCTAAATGCAGCTTTCTCTTATTTTGAAGTGGAATGATCTTCCTGTTTCCTCTCTGGATCTTTTTGCAAAAAGAAACTTTTCAAATGCTTTTGATTTTGGAGGTTTGAATGTAGCGGTATAGCGGATGTTCTCATGAGACGTGACCGAGCAACTTGACATGCTTTGGATGAGGTGGAGAAAATCCAGTAGTTTTTCAAAATAAAGCTTCCTTCAGAATCTGATAATAAAGAAAACCGAGTAAATGTAAGTTGTGTACTGGTACTGGTTTGACACACAGGAATTGGGGAACACTGCTTCATACCATCATCAGTCACTGAACGCAAATCCCATTTTTTGAGAGTTTTGTTTGTTCGACTGTGGTCAGGTTTGGAGATTTTATCTGAAACTCATCCTAGCTTTTAATTTAGAGGCTTTTTTGGCTTTTTTGTGTGTCCTTAAAGTTGAACCCCTAAGCTAAATCCTGGAGCAGACTCTAATCCGTTTTGCTTGTGCAGAATCTTTGTGCTAACCTTGATTTCTAAACAATTGAGCGTGCTCGCCGGGCGCAGAGATGTCAGCCTGTAGCCGTATGCTAACGAGGGGGAGGGAGGAGGGCGCGGACCAGGAGAACGGCATGGGGTCAAGGAGACATAATGAAATGGAACATCAGAAGGTTGAGGGGTAAGAGACAGAGTGTTGATCTGAGAGTCAGAGCATTGTCCTTGATGATGTCTATGATATTGATTGCCTACTCTCCAGAAGCTTCCTGATTTCTGATTGGGACACTTGTGAACATTGTGATTGCAGCGAGAACATCTCATGTCTGGAGTGGCCTCTGCAATCAGGGACAATGACCCTTCACTGCATGCTCACTCGTAAGCCCACACACATTAGCTCAGGTTTTCCTCTTGCACATACGCGTGGCGCTCTGATGGCCCTTTCAGAACCACATTTGCACAAATCTACGGGTTGATCTCGCTCAGGACTATAATTTACTCTGCAGATTGCCTTCTTCCAGCATGATATTTCCTAAAACCCACCTGACATGGTGTTGAATACAAACCTGTGTGGCCCTCTTGCAGATGTATATTTGTTTCATACAATTCCAGTAATTGCGATGTGCAACTACATGTTTGCCTTTTTTCCAACTGGAAGTTTGTGGTATTTAAGCTCGCCCAGCGGCAAATTGCACTTTACGTGACCCAACAGCTAACCATTAGCCTGCCTCCAGCCACTGTAGAGAAGGGGTTTGGAGTAATGTGCTTCCGCTGCTGCATCTCAAGGGAACATCATGTGTGGCGGTCTTGTGATTTCCCATAAATGCACTTTCAATTTTTGATATAAATGAAAGTACATGGCAGTAACTTTACATAACCCAGCACTGATTATTTTTCCTGGTATTTTCAAGCTCAGTGTGTACCATTAAACTTTGACCAATAGAGATCTAATCGACCCAGTGCTTGTTTTCTATCCAGTCAGTCTGTGTTTTGATGGTTGAAATGTGGAAAAGTCCAAACATGAAGACATCAAAGATTGTTCGGAGGTTCAAAGTGGAGGATCTCAAACAGCTGAAAGTTTTCTTCAGAGTTAACTAAAGTTTGGATCATGAGATAGGTGAATTTCTGTAATCAGGAGCAGAGTTTGGTCAAAAAGGAAAACTGTCAATTTCACTAATTTATCTTTTTTTAAGTCTTCTGTCAAAAACTGCTGAACAAACAAGAATTTACATGCTAAAAGAAGCTGCATTTTAGGGACGCTCTGATCAATCACATGATCAAATCAAATTGGTAATGGAGTGAGTCAGCATCCGATCTTTAAGAATCAAGTAAAAGCTGTTTGGCTCTGCCTATTGGTCACGCTGCTGTAACACATAACAGAGATCGTACTCAGCAGCAATGAGATCAAACGTTTACCCTGAAGCACATGTGTCAAAGTCAAGAAAGTTATTTAAGGTTTAAGTTCATTTACTCTGGAATAATATTCCTGCCTTTTTATTCTTCATAATCATGTTTAAAAAGTTAGGGTTTTAACATTTTTTGGCATTCTGGTAGGACTATTTTTTTCATTTACTAAGATTTTTAGGCTATTTTGGAGTTGAGCTAAAGATTTCAGCTACATACTAGCTGTTTTGGCTAATTTAGGCTTTTCTTTTTAAGTTTTTTAGGCTGTTTTGGAGTTAGGCTAATATTTACAGGCTGTTTTGGGTAATTTAATCTTTTTTTCAGTTTTATAGGATATTTTGAAGTTTAGCTATTTTTTCAGCTATATGCTAGCTGTTTTGGCAAACCTGAGTTTTTTTTGTTTTTTGTAGTTGTTTTTTTTAGGCTAATGTGGCATTTAGCTAATATTTTAGCTGGATATCAGCCTTACCATTTTTAGTTATCAACTTTAGCATCTTCAGCATTCAAATTCAGCTTACAGAATTCACACTAGCATTCTCACAGGTGATGCTATATATCTAGTTCATAATTATGTTAAAAAGTTACGGTTTTAAAGTTTAAAAATGTAATTTTAGACTGTTCAATAAATGTTTATCCTGTTTGGCCCTAATGTGTGTTTTGGATTTTGGCTCCTTGTGCGATCGAGTTTGACACCCCCGATCTAAGATGGTTTTACTTTGAAAATCGACAGAATTCTTCCTGTCCTAGCCTGTTTGTTTTCATTTTACACTCAAAGACTTCCTGTCTGCTTAATCTGCTGATCTAAACTGATGTAGCGGTTAGAGTTCATGGCTGTTCTTGCTTCCACACTGACCCACAAATGCAACAATGCATATCTGGTGTGACCGCATCACTGAGTCCAGTTGATTTTCAGATAGGGTTATAATGCTTTGCGATAAAAATCAGAGAGCACTTGTCTATTTGCATGAGGCAATACATGAGGAATACGTTTCAATCACAGAGGAGTCTGCAGAGGAAAGCAGAACTGTAACTTGAAGAATATCCTTTCAACTGTTGACCCGTCTTCTCAGTGAGGAAGTAAAACATTCTTACTTTCTCTTTTCTTTTGGATACAAAATTGTCTGGATACAAAATTGTTACAAAAAAATCAACCACATTTGTTTCTGTTTAGTAAGTGAAAAGGTCAGCGTAAAGTTGTTGCTTATGCACCTGCAAATGCCTATTTTCTGCTGCTGACCTCAAGCACCGGCGCTCCTGTCTATAAAACCGCACTTCAATGAAAATCGTTCTTGTGACATTTTTCTGATGATGGAGGACATGTGAAAGTCCCCCTATGACAATTTATTTTAAATTAAGAAGTGTTGTAATTATGTTTTTAACCAAAATCCTACAACCTAAATGTCTTAAAAAGCAATTTTGATGTTGATCTGAAGACTCTGTTTCCAAAGTCTCCTCTGAGGGGGCGGGGCTTTTGAAGCTGAGCTGAGATAGTTTGGTAATTCAAACCCGTTCTGCCACAGTTTGGCAGCGATTTAAAAGGAGAAATATTCAGAAATGCAAAAACAAAATGATTTCTTATTACATTTTTTCTCTTTCATAAGAAACATGCCACACAGACATAGTAAAAACTCAAAAAAAACAACAACAGGATTTTCATGAGAGATGGACTTTAAGAATATGTTTTTGTTTTCCTAATCTGAGCTGGTATCTGGCTCTAAACTGCATGGCTCCAATTTTGCTCACCATTGATGTTAAGGTTGGTCGTGTGAGGGGCTGTAAGCTAGTGGAAGATTGTGCAAACAGAGAGCTCTTAGCAGCGGAGAGAGGAATTCTCCACGCCAATGTTCCCATCCACAACTCGGATGTGAATTTCTAATGAGCTCCTGTCGCTCTGCAGAAACTATGCCCTTGAAAAATATTTTTTTTTGGCTAACAACTTTAAAAATAGATCAGAAGATGATCGGAGTGGATCTGTAAGAACACTTGGTGAATGTCAACAATCTCAACTCAAAAGACTCATTTTTTTCATATTTATAATCTGAATGCAAACACGACCAAAGTCATTAGCATCTGTGAGGATCAATACATTTCTGACCTATAAATATTGGCAGTTGTTTTACCAATGCTGATTAGACGTCCATTCGAGGATTCTCCTGCTGGGACGAGGTGAGGAGCGCGGTCATAGAGAGGATTAGAGGTAGAGTCGCTGCTCCTTCACATCAAGAGGAGCCAGCTGAAGTAGTTTGCACTTCTGATGCCTCTTGGATCCTTTTGAAGTGTTTCAGCCAATCCAACCTGGACAGGTTTAGATGTCTTCTAAAATGCTGCAACTGCAAAACAAACGAAGCAATTGGCAGGTCACAAAACACGTTTGAAATGTTATTCAATTAATGCTTTTTTACAGTAATCAGGGGTATGCAACTGTGAGGGCCTTTTTTCCAAAAAAGCATAAAATGATTGTAATTTTTTTCTGGAATCATCCTTTCACTCTTGCAGCCATTTCCTGCTTAAAATGATCATTGATTCAATGGATGAAGTACATCTTGTGTTTTGAACTGAGCAGTTGTGGACACAGATTCTCCATTTCCGTGTTTGAAGTTTTCTGCGAGGACGATCCAAAGCAATGAGCTGTTGATGGACAGATGAGCAGAGATGCTGGCAGACGACCACTGAGCAAACACAGAAAGGTTGAGAGCCAGGCAACGGGAGAGGACAAAGAGCTGGTGTTGTCCAGCCATCTGGCGTGCATGTGTGTCCGTGTGTGTGCGAGCCTCCATTGTATCGAGACATGGCGGAGAGAATGACTTAGATTACCAAGACTGATATCAAAGTCACACTCTAGGACACGCTCCAACTGCCAGTCTGAGCGCACACACACACACACACACACACTGTCAGAAGCCTTTTGGTTTTCTCCAGGAAGCACACCAAGCTTTCAGCTAACAGACAGGCGGCCGTTGTGTTGTGTGTGTATGTGTGTGTAGATGTTTCTCCTCTAATTGAAGTGTACAGGGACTTGGCAGGCAGCCTGATGCTCGAGTCATACGGAGGAACAATAGAATAAGAGAATATCATGGAGAGTGAGGGAACAGAAGTGGCGGGGACCGGCGATGGGAGGGAGAGGAAAACAGCAGAGAATAAAAGCTGCTGGAGGAGCACGAGGAAGAAGAAAAAAACAATGAGAATTATTAACAAAGGAGCTAATGTAGTTTGGCTGTTCCACCCGGATTATTTGAAATTATTTTCTTCAGTAACTCACATTTAAATGTATGCAAAAGTCTATTAATCCCCTATTCCTCCTTTGTGAAGGTGAAGGTTCTCGCTCTTTTTCTCCTTTAAAAAAAGATACAATAACATGTAATTTACAGAAGTCCTATGTTTACATCAGTTTTAAAGCTATAGTTCAAGTTTGAAAAAGGTAAAGCAGCTGTAGTTTTCCAAGTTCAACTTTAAATTTAGATTAAAAAAAGGAAAGAAATTGTATTTTTCTGATTTCTATTTTTTAAAGATATAATCCCTGTGTCTCATAGCATTCACTTGTTGCAAATATCATGTTTTTGTGTGTTACACTTTCATGTGGCATCAAAGAGTTCCTCATTACAAAAGCGGCAGTAATTACAACTTCACATCTTTGCAGCGATAAACCTAACTTTGATCAATTCAGTCACTCTCAACGCTGTGTGAATCCGAGAAATCTCACCGGTCGCCTGGCAAATCAAGAACTTGTTAATTAGTTTATTTTTAAACGTCTTTACCTTTGAACAGGTGAGGTCTTTCTTTATCTTTTTTTTCTTGAAACTGTCTGTAAAGTCATATGGAGGCTGGAAAAAAAAGCTGCTGTGGCTACAGCGACAACTCTGCAACAAACTATCAGCGAGCAGCCAAAAGGGTGAAGTTAATCCATCAGATTACAGCAGATTACAAAGCACCAGGGACATCTGAATGGGAGATTATAGCAGCGAGATGATGGAGAGAATAATGGGATGGAGAGACTGGAAAGATAAACAGACGATTCGGGATCAAGAAAAAAGAAATGGATTGATATTCAAACATTATTCTCAGAATTCCAATGAAAGAGGTCCAGGATCACACTTTGACTGTCTTCTTACGCCGGGCTCACACGGCTGCAGACACACACTCTGGTGCCGACCTCGCCAAACTCTGAACTCATAAAGGCTCACGCGGTAACCCGCCATTTATATAGGAAGTACTGTAATCCCCCCCCCGAAGGAATGGACACATCCGTTAAAATATGGAGAACCCCCTGTTCCCGTCTCACCTCCTCACCCCGCGGCCAAAGAATATCCGTACTCATCAAAAACACCTCTGATCATGCTTTGTAGAAAAGAAATAATAATAAACACCCACTACGGAGGATAATTGTCCTCCACAATTACCAGAATATTTTCGAGCCGCTTCTGATTCAGCTCATGCCATTTCTCCATGCAGACACTCGCTATTAAGATGGTAGCAATTCAGGAACTGGTGGGACCGCCGGCGTGCGCTTTGGACACACACGTTTCATACTTTACGTATTGTATAACATGAAGAAGAGATTTGGGTTGGTTGGCACAATGTCGTAATGTTTACAACACATTGAAAACGGCAACAGTGTCTTTCTTGCCCAAGGACACTTTGAGAGATGTCAAAGTGGGAATCGAACCTGCAATCTTCCAATTAGGAGTTGACCTCCCTGCCACTGCGTCACGTCCGCCCAATCAATCCTAAATGCAATTTAGACATTTTATTGTGAGTTTTTTTTAGCACTTGACTAGTTTCCATGAAGTTTATGCAAAGTTTGAAAAGCTTAATTTGGTCTTGTTTTTGTCTGGAAAAATAACTATGGGAGTTATTTTATCATAACTTTGCTAAAAACAATAATTTGTATGTTAAAATGCTTTAATGTGTGGTGTGTTCAGGGGAAGCCTCAGAATTGCCATTTTTTGTTATTTATTCCATTACAAACCATTCTTTTGTGTAATATTTTAATAAAATGTTGGTATGATGATTCTTTTGTTATGATTACTTCTTTATGACTTAAGCTTTTCATTTGTTGTTTTAAAAAAAATTAAACAACGGGGCAGATAAACATAAGCTTTTCTTTTTTCAGCTCCTCTTTATTTATAAAATTGTAATATTTTTTGTATTTTCTTGATGTAAATAAATACAATTTGATCTAATAAATAAATACCCAAACTTTTTTATACCACCAGAATGTTATTACTTCATCATCATAGTGGATCAAGCGAAATACTGTAAAACTCCTTACTTAAAGCTACATTTATTGAATTTGATTTATTTTTAGGAGATGGATATATTGAACTAAACTATACAAACTTGAAATGTTTAAATATAAAGAAAGCCAAATTCCTGTTCAGAAGTCAACTGTCCACACATTGAACTCTGACCTCTGGTGACCTTTCAATGGTGCGCCTGTTACGCTAAAGAGAAATGAAGTCTTGTGATTAGCTGTTCATACAGTTTGATCCTGTCATCGCGAGGAAGGCCCCTAAAGGCACTCCATAGTAAAATGAAATAAAAAAAACAACACATCCTGCTATCAATTTAGGGACCTGAAAGATCATAAGATCTCCCGTCGTGATTCACCGTAACAGACATTTGAAGACGGTTATTTAAGGCCAATCTTTGATGGTTTCGTTCTGTTTGCCTGCACTGTTTAAACATCAGTTTAGTGCAGGTTAAACTGCGGTGAATCAAAGCAAATCTCCTAAAGGGCAAACCAACAACCTCTTTTTGACATCAGTGGGATCTGCAGGGAATTTAGTAGGAAAAATACATCAAAACATTTCATCATATTTCACTCTAAAGACTCTGAGAGCACCTAAACAGAGTTATCCAGATAACGTCTTTGTTTATGAAATGTTTTCTGTTCCTACCAGCGCATCTCAACAAGCGTACGTCACTCTGTTACTTAGTTCACTACTTTACTGGTAATCTGTACACTTTAAAATTCTGTTTACTTTTATTGTTTGTTCTTAAGCTCTAAAAACCTTGTCTCAGCTTAGAGCTTTAGTCACAACTGCTCTTACACTTAGATAAGGGCGATAAAAGGGGAAACCTGTATGGGGGTCCAAATAGTTTGTAGACTGCTTTGTGATTTCAAAATGTGCAAGGAACCTGTTAGTGCTGTTCATTGGATAAGTGTGTGTTCACTGCGTACAGCCTTACTGTTAGAAATGAGAAAATCAGACAGAGGGTGGACATCATTTCATATGTGCATCCTACAGACACCTACGTATCATACTCACACCCGTGGTTACCGCACCAATGGGCAGACCTGGCTCAAGTCTAGGGGGAAAACCAAAAGTGGGACCATACCAAAAACTGGACACCAGTGAGAAAAGGGAATACAGTTTATCAAATAAGGGAAACAAAGAAACTGTGTCCTGAGAAGCAAAAAGGGAAAAATAATTAGTGCGCTGGTTAAAACATAAAACCAAAACAAAGGGGAGACTGCTGACCCAGCAGCTCTCTGCTAACGGCTGCCCAACCAAAACTACTTAAAGAAAACAAACAAACAAAGCCCGCGAGATAAGACTACCAAGGTGCCACCCAAACTAAAATAACGAAACCCAACAGTCTAAGACTGCTGAGGACGAAGAGGAGAAAAAGAGAACAAAACAAATATTCACCAGGTATCATTTAAGGTACATTGCCCACACCTGCCAGGTGAGCAGAAGAACTGGATGGAAAATGGTCCAGCAGGACGTAGTGCAGCGTTTTCACGGGTCAGTATGGGTTCAGTACTCGTACCTTACTAACAAATAGAATGCGGCAAAAGTACACTGTACAACAGCACCACCAATACATCATAAGTGCGTGGAGCTTCTTTACGAATACTTCATGATACATTTACCACACGCACAAGTAGGGCTGGGCAGTGAAACATCTGGTTATTTTTGACGGTATCCACTCAGAACTGGAAGACGAATCCTCTGAACTTATAGCAGCAACAAACAATTATATAAAAAGTATTGATTTGGTGACTGTGAGGTAGCATAGTCAGATGCTAACGCTAATAAGTGGCTCAGTGTGTCGCCTTGATGTAGTTTAAAGTCAGACAATATTTTCACTGATTAAACTTTAAGATGTGGCGGATAAAGGCAACAAAATTATTGTTTAGGACATTCAATAAAAACTTTTTTAGGACAATGACAGAATTGAATCCACTGTTTTTTAGCAGCAGCTAAAAGAAACTGGAGCCAGAAGCTGGGGCCTCCTGAGATTGTTCCAGCTTTAATGTCAATGATATATAAAAGCAATAATCCAAATATTTGTGTTTTCAGGATTTTTTTTGTTATGATTTTATATAAAATGTAATCTTGTGGAGGCAGAATTAGAACATCTCTGGTAAATCTCACCTTGCTCCCTCAGCGCGTTTGAATTTGAGTTTACAGTTAAATGACAAAATAAAATGTTTATTCCAATTTATAAATTACTTTATCCATCCATCCATTTAGTCTCTTTTGGGGTCGTAGGGCTGCTGGAGCCTAACCCGGGCACTTCTGGGTGAAGGCAGGATACATCCTGGACAGGTCTCCAGTCTACAGCCACACACCCACACACACTTGTATTCACACCTAGAGGCAATTTGGAGTCACAGCTTCACCTATGAATGATATTTTTGGTTGGTGGGAGGAAGCCACCATCAGAAGGGTCCCCTATTGGTCATTCTGTTTCAGGTCCCTCAGCTGGGATTTGAACCGGGGCCTTCTTGCTGTGAGAGTGCTAACCACTGCACCACCATGCAGCCAAATTACATTTATGCAATTTAATAGCTATTTGGTTTTATATTGTGATAAAAAAAATTCCATATCGCCCAGCCCTGCGCACAACAATGGTACATTCCATTTTTAAGACGTCCCTTGAGATGTTTGTACGAGCCTCAAGGGAACTGCAAGACACGCCTGCGACCCACTGCGGTCCAGAACACCCCGAAAACCCACAGCACCCGTATGGGTCAACCCCCTGTATGGGTGACTGAGGCTTTACTTTACAGAGCTTTTAAGTGCTCTATTGTGTTTTAATGTGTCTTTTTCTATCAGTTTATTGATTGTCATGAAGACTTTTATGTAAAAAGTTAAAATATTTGTATTTGAGCTAAACAATGAGTGACTAAAGGCTGTAGACAGAGAGGAGGCTTAGAGAAAAGAGCTTTCCACATCCTCCTGTATCTGTCCAAACGGCTTCCATGGCAGCCAAGAATTTAGCTATCTCTTTCTCTCTCCTCTCCAATGTGCGCTGTCCTTTCCCTGCCAGGAAGCTGACAGAATGTGCAGAGATGAATCAGGATGGACAGATGCATGGAGATGGAGGGATAACAGCTTTTGGAGCACAATAGGAGGGAAACTTTGGGAATTTGTACTTGTTTCAGGTACATTTTCCAACATTAAGAATATCGGCATCAGTGCTGTTATAAAATAACCTGCTGCCACAAAGACTTCTTATTATTTATTTTTCATTTATAATCCCAAACCTCGGGTGAAAAGATGTGCTCGCAGTTATCCGAAAGCGCATTACTGTAATTAGACTCTGCTTCTGGATGATAAGACCTCTTGGCTCAATGCAATTCATTTGACCAAACCTGTACAAGTTAGAATTGTTAAAACTTTCTGAAACTTGAATATATATATATATATTTTGTATTATTAATTGATCATAATTTCTAAACTTGTAAAATCAGAGATTTTGACATTTCCAGTCAAAGCTGTTTAAGCCATCTGTGCTTCTTAAAGTTTTTAAATGTTTCCAAAAAAAGCAATCAGCTTCACTCTGGGAGCTCGCAGAGAACTCTGGGGTTCAAAGGTGAGCGAACAGGAAGTTTAACGATGGAAAATAGAAGGGAGGACATTGATTGATTGTTTCCTGTCAGTCTCAAACTCTGCTCCACTCTCTCATGATGTCTGGTTTCTAGTCTATTCCCCACATTCAGATGTTTTTTGGAAGTTTCAGAGTGTCAAATGCAGAGAAGGACTCAGCAGAGCTGATAAATCCGTAGGCTATAGGGGTGTCGACCTCAATCGTACAGGGGGCCAAAATCCAAAACACACCTTAGGTCACGGGACGAACAGGATAAACATTTAAAACTGAATTTTTAAAACTTTAAAACCGTAACCTTTAAACATAACTATGAACTAGATAGCCTATATAACATTATCCGTGATAATGCTATATGAAGCTGAATGTGGCTGCTAAAGATGCTAGTGCTGATAGCTGAAGATGCTGAAATTGATAGCTAAAAACGCTGAAGGTGATAGCTGAAAATGATGAGGTTGATAGCAGAAATCACTAAGGCTAATAGTTGAAAATGCTAAAGCTGATAGCCAGCTAAAATATTAGCTAAATGCCTAAGACTAATAAATAAATAAATAAATAAATAAAAATATTTAAAAAAAAAAACTTAGGTTAGCCAAAACAGCTAGCATGTAGCTGATAAAATAGCTAAATTTCAAAATATCCAAAAAAACTGAAAAAAGCCTAAATTAGCCCAAACAGCTAGCATGTAAATATTAGCCTAACTCCAAACCAGCCTAAAAAACTTGAAAAGAAAAGACTAAATTAGCCAAAACAGCTAGCATGTAACTGAATGTATGTAACTGAAATATTTGCTAAACTCCAAAATGTGCCTTAGGCTGTAAAACATTCACTACACAGTGGTATATCATCCCAATATCCATGGAAATGCGACATTGTCATAAAAATCAGAAAAGATGGTAATAAAAGGTTGAAATGTGGTTTGTGGCGGGTCAGCCTGCCTCCCTGTTCCTGCTCTCCTCTGGGATACAGCAGCTCCCCAGCACATTCCTTTGTTTAATTGGGAGCCGTCTTGTGGATTTGCTCACTTGCAGCATCGCGAGTCTGATCGCACAAGCCGCGGTGTAATCTCCCACAGCAGCGCAGAGAAAAGAACAAAAAGATCAAATTATCAGCCACAGTTAATTACCCGCAACTCGACGGGCACAATGCGGAGGCTAAATCCAGATTTGTCTAGGAGGTTCACGCACAAACAGAGCTGGAGAGTTTAGTCAGCCTTTGTTCCAGGGAGGTTTGATTGTTTCTTTGTTTTTAAAGGCATTGCTGCAGAGTGATGTGATGACAGCTTATCGGATTAGGAATCGGAAGATAATAAATACCCTTGTTTGATTTCTTCACCCATACTTTTTAAACATGATTACAGCTTTCTGTTAGCGCCAACACCACATTATAGCTGGCTGCACGGGAGCACCGGCATTTGCATAATGTTTACGGAGACGGTGAGAAGCGATGGGTGGATGCTGAGGAATGCATTAAGCTGTCACTGCCTCTCCATCTTTCTGCCTTCGTCTTTGTGCTGGCTGCTCTTCCCTTTTGACCTTGATAGCTCATTTTGTTTAAAGGAAAAAAGATGAAGATTTGTGTCGTGATGGCTGTGAACGCCCCACACTTCACAAGTGTGAACCCCAGTTTCCAGAAGTGAAAACCGTTCAGCTCAGCTCCAAAAGCCACACCCCCTCAGAGGAGATTTTGGAAACAGAGGCTTCAGGTCAACATTAAAATGTCTTTTTAAGGTGAGATTTTGGTTAAAAACGTCATAATTATCATTAAAACACTACTGAGAACGTTTTATTAAAATAAGAAAATTGTCATAGAGGGACTTTAAAGTAAAAGGGGCGTATCTCAAAGGTATTTTGACAAAACTTCAGAATTAAATTGACTTGCTTAGATTTCATTTGTAATTCGTTAAGGTTTTTCATAGATGAAAGTTTGTAATTACTGAAGGTGCACACACTTTGGGAATGTTTGAGGGGCGTAAGCAGCAGCGAATAGGACTAATTCTAGTCATTAGGTTCAGTCACCAGAGACCCGTATACCGTCCTCTTTATGAGGAGTCCTGGAAGCTGCACCACACAAAGACTTAGAGCCTGTTCATCCTCACTGCGGCAAATGAACCACGTCCATTTTCATAAGTTGGAACGAGCAAACGGAAAGCCATTTGCAGAACGAAAAAGAATCGAGAACATTTGCCCGGTATCCAAAACATGTTAAATTTGGGTGGAGTTTTAATTTCTTCACTGCAGCCAAATGGGCAGAGCTGGGAGCAGCTGGACGTCTGACGGCTTTCCAGCAGGACATGCAGATGTAGCAAAATCATTGAGTGGATCACTACCGTTTTATTGACAACAAGCAGCGTTTGCAACCCAGTTTCCTCCCCAAATTCACTCCTCTGTCACCAGCATTTTAAAAGAAGTAAAAAAGAAATAAACAAATTATTCAAAAAACACCTTAACCAATCACAGTCAGTGTTCACAGTCAGAAGGTCCTCCTTAGTTCTCAGTTGGGACCTTCTTTGCATGTTCTCCCTGTACGTTGACGGGTTTTTTCCTGGAACTTCTTCCCACAGTCCGAAAACAGGCTTCATCGGTTCACTGGTGACAGTAAGTTTCCTGAGTGTGTGTTTGCTCCTGCAACAGACTGGTGACCAATCCAGCAAGTCCCCTACTTTTGCTCAACAGTGGCTGGGATAGGCTCCAGCAACCCTGCGGTCATTGGGTTCTGGTTGGATGAGTGGATGAATATTTGGAATTTATTTTGTGTTTTCAAAAACATATTTGCTCTCTTCAAGTGTAAAGCTTTTAAACAATCAGCTTCTTTACATCAATTATTTGAAATTTGGTGAATTTAATAAACAAAGTTTTTCTGATTTCTCGCCGGATCTGTTGTCCTCTGGAAGTTTGTTCTGTTTTCATTTACCTTTATTTAACCATTGAAGTCTTATTGAGATTAATAATCTCTTTTTCAAGGGGGTGAAGAGGGACTCATTCATACACTAAAGGACAATCAGCAACAAAATTCACAAGACTATTTAAAACATTCACAAACCAACCATACTTCTCTTTTCTAATGTTTTGAGCATAGTTTTAAACTGGCCTTTATAAACCAGATTCTTCAAGTTCAGTTCCTATTGGAGATTGTTCCAGGTTGTTGGTGCAGAATACTGAAAATCCACATTTCCAGATTATGTTCAAACGCTCTGTAGTTTCTTAAGGTTTGATAAACTAATAGATAAGAAGGAATACGGACTAACATGTACCAGTAAGTAAGTCTACAGTTTTCATGCTGACCAGTTCACACGTGTGTAAAGTTCACAGTGGTGAGTGTGAGACTTAAAGTTTACGATGAATTGATTGATTTGGTTTATTTCAAGCATGGATTGTGAAAAATGCTGGACACAAAAACATAAATTGTTCAAACTCATGACAGAAATAATGAAACGCATTGATTAGAAAATAAAAAACAAACAAAGACACACTTATTTCACATTTGGTTCATTAAATATGGTAATTATTGACAAACGTCAAGTATTTTTTTATTGATTGGTTGAAAAGTAGTGGGAAGAAGCAGATTTATATAATCCAACCCCTACTTAGTTACTTTAATTTTTGAGTTTTGCTTTGTTATGTAACCCAGTTCTGATCAAATCAAAGTTTTTTTTTTTTTTTTTGAATTAGCAAAGTGAAGTACTTGTTGATTATTGATTCATCTAATAAAATATTTTTTTATGATTTCAGTAAACGGTAATATCAATCACACATCTTGTAACATATCTGTAATATTAATTGATTATCATCAGAATACAATTTCATATTCATCCAGAAATCATCCCTACACATTGAAAATCAAGTTTTCTTGTATCCATAGATGGCTTATTGATTATTTCATACTTGATTTGGGCCATTCATGTAGATAACATCACCAAAATCTAAAATTTATTTTAAAATTGATTTTAAAAAAAAAAGTGTCTGTAATTATTTTTGCTATTAAAAGGTTATAAATCTGTTTTATAGTAAAAATAATCCAAAATATAAATTCTAAATTAGGAATAGTGTCTAATTGTCTTTTAAGTTTAAATATGAATATGCAGTTTCATTTCATAGACTTCTTTTGTAGTTGTTAGATTTCTTTTTCTTCAGTCGTATTTTCCTCAAATGTCACTCCACCGTGGATGTGAACTACAAGTAAACACGCGTGAGATCAGTCTGAAGAGCAGCAGCTTTCAGAGCTGTCAGCTTCCTGCTTAAACCCTCCGACTCTCATCAGACTCCCGTCCGTCCGTCCGTCCGTCCGTCCGTCTGTGTGAATGAACCAACACAACTGTACGCTCTTTGTGTGGAACCAGCACTTTCTGCACTTCTGACCCAGAGCTGAACTCCATTCACTAAACATCACAAAGACCCTGATGGCAGCGTCGTCTGTTAACCGGAACGCCGTCGCCCTGTTTTCCCTACAGCGCTGCTGCATTCCCATCCCAGTGTACGTCCTGATCCCTCCCTCCTCGAGTAAAACTCTGAAGGCAAGAACTGTCTAGACTAACGGACATCGTGATCACCAGTCCTCTGAACAAAGTCAAAACTGGAAATCATAAGAAGAAATTCTGTCAATTTAAGTCTTTCAAAATGGAAACTGCTGGTATGAAAATGCCAGTATTAGAAAATGTAAATTTATACATCAGTAAATATTTTCCAAGAAAATATTTTGATGCTCTGAAAGACAAATCTAAGACAAAATCAACCAGAGGAACAATCTCATAATTTGGTTTAGACACTAGAATCTAATTCTCCCAAACTGTTGGGGATGTCATTAGGCTTTGATGAACTAACTGGTTTAGTTTTGATAAATCCGCTGCTTTTTCTTTTGCATTTGATTAAATGCATTAATTTCACGGACCACATACAGGGTTCTGGTCTTGAAAGTGCTAAATTTAGAAATTTGTAAATATTACATAAAAAAGTCTTAAAAACGTTTTGAATTTTGATATCCGAGCCTCAAAAATGATGGTGCTTGAAACCTCTCTGTTTCAGATTTCTGAAAACTACATTTTTCAACCACAATCATTTCAATCAAATGTTGTAAATAAACAGTGACGGAATGAGGAGTTATGGACCAAAGCCCGCCAAACCATCACAGCAAAGACCACAAACAATTAGATAAGAAGCCACATTTTTTTTTTGTTGTTCATAAAATTATTTTCCTTCGTCTCCTTTTTCAGTTTTTGTGCCACTGAATTTGTGTCACTCAGTTGAAGAACCTGTGGAGTTGAAGATGCTGGGTGAGAATTTACTTTGTGTTTTTTGGTCTTTTTGAACAGTTTACTCTGTCGTTTTTGGGGTCGATTAAATAAAGTCTATAGAAACAAGATGCTCAGATTATTTGACCATTTATGAACAAATAGTGAATAGTGTGGAACAAGCATGCAGCCTCAACAGCCTGGCACCTCCTCCTCATGCTGGTCACCAGCCTGCTCACACACTGATGTGGGACGCCATCCAGCTCCTAATGCCCAAGCTGATCCCACCAGTGTTCAGAGGGGTTGAGGTCAGGACTGCTGGATATCCTCCTCTTGGAGGCCAGACTGTTAAAACATGGGACTGATCTGGTTGAAGAATCTCCTTTAGACAAATTGTCCAGTTGTTCAGGTCTTAATCATTCCTGTAAAATGTGACCGCCGGTAGATCTTTGAGCATAAACCCACTCAAAATATTGGAAAAATAGTAAAACATGTTTGTTTTTGTTTGTGTAGAAAACATTTTCCCCCAGAAATCTGTTTCCTACAAAGGTGGCCCCATTAAAAGCAAATACAAAACCTGTCCAGTTGTGTAACAGAGCTAAGAAAAAAATAAACCTATTAAATCCAAATGTGTGTAAAATTGTTAAGTAATTTAAATCCATCTCTGACTTGATGTTCAGCAACCATCTGGATAAAGACCTCCTCCCTGGTGATGTTCATGTTGATTTGACACGAGTATGAAGATGAAACAAACCTGCACTCCTAATTACAGATGTGAGGGAGCCATTGGAAGCCACAGGGCAAACATTAAAGACCTGTCAGAGTGTTTCCTCTCCTTCATCTACTAAATCTATATTTCCCTCCCAGCAAATATGACTTGACACAAAGCAAAACAAAGCTCAGCGTGTGACTGACGTCTTCCTGCCAACGCACGCTGTCAACTCGTCAGCTGTCCCGTAGGTCTACCTCCTCCTTTCTCTTTGGATGCAGAACCTCCCCAAAACGTCTCTGAACCGAAACACTTTTCATTTTCCAGTCTTTGCTTTGGTTGATTGAGTCTGTTTGATAAAGTCAAATCTGGTGTGCTGGACGGATGCCGAGAGAACACGAGGATATGGAGCCATGTTGTATCAGTTACATCTTAAAGTCAATTGTTTCATTGTGTCATGTTCTATATACAAAAAAACATTATTTACGAGTAGGAGTAATGATTCTATTAATTACTGTTAGCAGTTCTGTCTGCTAATTATGCTAACATTGTTTTCTGTTAGCATATCTGTTGCTATGATGCTAACAGTTTGAAAATACTGTTAGCAAAACACTATTTTACTGGCAGTGTTAGCAAACAGTCTAAAAACCAGATTGGGGGAAAACTAAAAACCATGCATCTCTGATACTGTTCAGGGGCCGGGCCAACCCTGGAAATGGGCTGGATCTGCCCCGCAGGCCCTTGTTTAGAGACCCCTGGCATAAAGGGACACGACCACTAAAGGTTGTAAAATAACTGTAAATATATATTTGAGCCAATATTCATTCTCAAACAAATCACATCTAAGTTGCTCCTTAGAAGAAGTTTCACTCCTGGCCAAATTATGCAAAACATGTGACTTACTTTAGGAAATTCAGAAGGTTTTTACACTAAAAACTATGTGGAAAATCTGACAAAAGATTAAAGATTAAAACCCAAAAACCAGAAGTTAATTTAAAGTAATACTTCCTTTTTAAAGCCTTTTTTTAGAAGAAGTTTAGATAAATAAACACAAAGAGAAACAAAGCCACAACACTGTGTACACAAGAATCCATTAACCCCCTTGTGAACACGATTACCCCAAAGCCATGTGGTCCAAAAGTTAACACCACCACCCCCATCACCAAAACACTGAGACACACTTGCAGAAATGCAGGCCAGTCCACGCCGCCTGTTAGTCAGAGTGAAGCTTGGAGGCCCGACAGAAACGGACAGCAGCAGAATATCACTGCAGGCTTCCTGTGTCAACACTAGCAGATGCAACATTAATTCAATAAGCCACAGAAAGTCACCGAGCGGAATGGCTGGGAGAGGGCAAACGGAGCTGCAGCGGCGGCATTTGGAAGGCAAAATGCCCCAGATAGGGTCTTGAATGGTGGGCTGTTTTTGGTGATCGCTCCATTGTAAATGTAATCGGTGGAAGGATACGGTTGTAATTCCAGCTGTCTCCCTATATGTGGTTTTTTTTTCACCTCCTGTCATCATGCTGCGACATAACTTTCTTGGTCTAACTTTGAATCAGGACGTCATTCTGGGCTTGTTTTCCAGTTCTCCTCAGTCTGCTACGGCGCCTCATCCTTTCCACCCAAAGGTTTCCAACCAATTTTTTGGCACTTCTGCTGTTTTAACGTTGACAGCTCTTAAACTGCAGATGGAGGAGCTGCGGTGGGCGATGACGAACCGTTTGCCTCCCGTATAGGTGACCTTCTTGAGTTCAAAATAGGAGTCCTTCGGTTTTGGGTGTGTCGGGGAATAGGAAAGAAAGTTGGATGTGGTGCCAGGTTTGAGGACTCACTGCACAGATGGCCGACAAGATCAGCTAATCAATCACGATGGTTCAGGAAAAACACATTTTCAACAACTGCTATATCTTTAAACTGTTTTTAGAGACTTGAATTCAATTTGGAACGTCACCACACCTTAAAAAAGGAAGTCAGAATTCAGTGTGCTTTGACAAATAATAAACTATTTAGTTCCTGAGGATTTCTCTGTGATGCTCCATGTTTATGAAAGCAGCTTCCTCTTCTTGCATAAAGTTGTCCTAGAAACAAAAGAAAACCTAGAAAACTAGTGGTTCTAAAACAATATTTCAGAAATAGTATTCCTCTCACTCATCTATGACAAGGCTCTGCTACAGTAGATCCTCCAGGAATCTTTGACCCGCACCTTTTATCACTAGAAGTAATTGTATGGGGGCAAACCCGGATCTGCTTAAAGTGAATGAAAAACAAAATTGAGAATTTGAAAAAACGGGCTTTATAAATTTGAAAAAAAAAAAGACAATTTGAGAACAGCTTTAAACTTAAAAATAAATACTGAAAACTTGAAAAAATAAACAAGTTTCAAATTTACTATTTTTTTTTCAAAATTGTGAATATTTCTTTCAAGTTTTCAATATTATTTTTTCAAATGTTTATTTTTATTTTTTCAAATTTTGAAGGATTCTTCCAAGTTTTCTAAATGTATTTTCAAATTTTCTTTTTTGTTTTTTTTCATTTATTTTAAGGGATCCTGATTGGACCCCATAAAATTGGAGCTGAAAAACCAGAATTACAAAAACGTGCAGAATATCGATCTGTTGAATGGTGATACACAGAATCTTAATTTGAGTTTAGATACATTTGGAGTTAAAAGTCCAACTTTGATTGTGTTTTTGATCTATTTTCAAAGGGGTATGCCATTTTTACCCAAAATAATAATAAAAAGCAACAACTGCGTTATTCTCGAGGACATAGTTTCTGCAGAGCAGCAGCATTTCCTTAAAAATGTACCTCAGAAGTCTGGAGTGTTCAGATACCCTCACTCCCCCTACCTCTCCCTGTTGCTGAGAGCTCTCTCTTCTAGCTTACAGCCCGTCACATTCCCAACCTAACATTTGCAGTGCAACAAAATGGCGAGCAATATTGGAGCTATGCAGCTGCACAGTTTTCATCCAGAAAACAAAGACGTTCATGGATCTATTTGTCTGCAACTGGGTGCATGAGAATGGGGCGGAGCAGGGATCATGTGGCCCCGCCCAGCATAGTTTTGTCAAAAAATAACCAGTTTTTTTTACGAAATTTTTGTGTCTGTTCCTGATTCACAATTTGAATAAATAAAGACTTAAAAATGCATTTGTAAGCTGAGTTTTCTTTATTTATGTCCTCCATCATCAGAAAAATGGTACAAGAGTATGTTAAAAACCCAATTTGTATCAATGTTATTTTACATCAGGGGTGACAAACTCAATCAACCGAAAAAAAAAAAATAAAAATAAAAGATAAATTAGCCAAAACAGTTAACATGTAGCTGAAATATTAGCTAAACTAAAATATAACCTAAAACTATATCAAATATAATACCAAAATCGTCCAAAAAGCTAGCAGAATGCCAATTTTAAACTTTAAAACTGTAACTTTTTAACATAATTATGAATAATAAAAAGTCAGGAATATTATTCCAGAATAAATCATCTTAAACCTTAATTAACTTTCAATATTTTACAATTCATAAAAATATATTTTGTTAAAAATATGTTTGATAACATCGAGCCATTAATAATAATAAAATAAAATGGAGCGCCGGATAGAATTTGCTGGAGGGCCGGATCCGGCCCCCGGGCCTTGGCTTTGATGTTCATATTTGCACTTCATCTATCGAATACTGTTTTACTTTGTCAGCGGTCTAAATATTTAGTCCAATAAATCACTGCATATATGAACCTATTATTAAAAAGAACAGAGGGGTAACAGCTCGTCCTCTCTGCTGCTCCCTGGTCTGGTCTTCCTCTCCCGTTGTCCTCTCTGCATTCAGAAACGTCGTCATATTTGCAGAGCGGCTGCCGGCTGACCTGTGAAAGAGGAGCTCATTTGTGTTTGTCCCTCTGATCTGTGAAGGTGGAGCTGGAGGTGGAGGCGGAGGCCGAGCAGACTAAACAAAGAGCGGCGTGACGTGTCCGTCTATAACTGGTCACACTTTGTGAAGCACAGATGAGTGTGAAATGTCCCGGGGTGCACACATGCAGGGGGAAGTGCCTCCACTCTGGTTTATTCTCGGTGACATTTTCAGTGACAACATGCCTGACAACACCGTGATTTGTTTGAAGGCCGGCGTGCACCCGAGCGTTAAATTTGTGACTTTTAAAAGACGGCTGCGGTTAACCGGTTACTGTTTTGGAGCATACGGCGTGCTGTGTTCCTCTAATCTGTCTTCAGCTTTTTGGTGTCATTTGCAGTAAGATGTGCTGCACTGTGCAAGCTGGCTGACATTAAGCATATCCCGCCATTCAGCTCTCATCTTTACCTCCCTGAGTAGTAGCTTACTGTGACACAATCTGTCTCAGGCATTCTTCCTTAAAGCTTCTGCTCATCACTCGTGTTGGGTTGTACATCATCCCTCTACTTTGCCTCTATGCAGATGCTTCTTTGAAACGTGCTCGGTGTGTTTTTACGGTGCTGCATCACTCACATACAGTAAATGCTGCTTCTTTTAGGAAGTCCCAGTCAAGTTTCAAGTCAGGAACAGATCCAGTCACTGAATGAACAGCTTTAAATAAGTCCATAAAGAATGAACATTTCCTTCAGGGTCATAAAAGCCACGGAGTCATCTGACTTTCAAATCCAATGTGAAATGTATTCATTTGAAAACTTCTGTGTGACAAAGTGGTTTTGCCTGCTTGTCACCATAGTTTCATAATTAAAGGCCGACAGTTTCATTCGAGGAATTAATTCAATACATTTTGTGTGTAACTGTATCTACTTACAATTGTGTATTTACATGTACCAAGATTATAAAATACAATTTACACACAACTTTAAATTACAGCAGCTTAAAACTAACCACACATACAAATCTTTAAAGTCCCCCTCCGATGAAAATTTCTTCTGCAAGAGTTTTTTGTGTGAGTTTCATCCAATACTTACGGTAGCAGGACTGAGAACGCTGGAAAATCTCCACCAGACTCCACGGAGCTTCTTGATGTGACCACGGAAATGTGAACGGCGGCTCATTTGACCGCAGTTGGAAAGGATTGTAAATCAATGAAAGAGCATTTTGATGTTAGCTTTGATTATTTTATCAAGAACTCTGAGAAACCAATGATTGAATGTATTGATCACAGTCAATAAACATTGGAGAATTAGCTAAAAGAGTCTTTGGTGAACTGGAAGGAGAAAGAATCAGGATTTTGGAGGAAGTTCTGTCCATGAAGATCTTCACTTCCTCGTCCAGCTGACATCCGGATCAGAACCACACGGCTGGACATTACCCAGATTGATGGATGTTTTTATGAAGATTTATGCTAGTGAGACACAGAGCTATCAGACAGGGGGGATCAGGGGCGGAGCTCCAGGAGCCACACCCCCTCAGAAGAGATTTTGGAAATGGAGGCTTCAGATCAACATGAAAAATGGCTTTTTAATACATTTAGGTTGAGGGATTTTGGTGAAAAACTTTATAATCTTAATTAAAACACTAGAAACTTTTTTTATTAAAAAAAATGTTATAGGGGGACTTTAAAAAGTACGCACAAATTGCGCGGCACACATACATAAAACTACATTTACGCACAAATTGCACTCGCAGAAGAGCTCTGTGGTGAAAGCATTTTTTAGGAAAGCACAGCCGTGAGAGAGCGATGAGAATATAGAAACTAGAGTGTTTAGTTCTCTCATTTTTATCTGATCTCACTACGAAGCACCATGACCTGTGTTTTTATATGATACTGGCAGTAACATGGCACACAGTTTCAGTTTGGTACCCATCCCAAGTAAAAATTAAGTAGCATGTCTTTTAACAACGAAAAACAAAAAGATGGTTTTCCCAAGATCTCGTTGTTTGGGTCGCGGTGTAGAGATGCTCTGAGAGGCTCAGTGTGCTGCCAACTATAGCGGTTTAGGTGGAAACTGAAGCACACTCATAATTAATTAATTAAATATCGTATTGTCAGCATTTTAAATTGGTACAAGTATCGCCAAATTGATTTTTTTTTCAGATTTCTACATTCCAAATAAGCTCTTTTCAAACATTTTTTGTCAGCATGTGATTCACAATCATTTGAATCAGAAAAAAAAATATTTAACGTTAATTTTCTTTATATATGTCCTCCATTATTAGGGAAATGCTTCAAGAATATGTCAAAACACAATTTTCATTGGAAATAAAATGAAGGGTACATTTGTGCTTTTTATTTATAAGCTGCTTAATTGAGATGACACAATCAAAACCCAAGTTTTGCAATTTTTCTTATTTTCTTCGAATAAAGGCCTGAATTTCAGCTGAAGCCAGTGCTGCTGGAGCGAGGCTTGATGATTTTCCTCCTCCTCCTGGCCGTCTTTCAGCCCAGTCTGTTGGGGATTTGGCTTTGCCAACGGGGTGCCAGAGAGCGGGGCAAATCAACATGTGCTGGGGCAACAGAAGGTGTGTGGCTCCCTCTCCTTTTGTGTGTTCAGGCGCTAATCTGCTACCAAGAGTGCCCGCTCGGATTTGTATAATCATGGGTTTGCGAGAACCCCCTCGCAGCCCCCGCTGGGTTTTACCTCCTTATCCTGTCATTGCTCCGCCGCTCAACCCACCATCCCGCTCCTCATCCTTCGCCACCTTCATCTTTTGAGCCAGCCCCTCATCCCTCTATCCCTACCTCAATCTCTTTACTCCCGCTCTGTTCCACCTCATTCATCCTCTTACACTTATCATTACCCTCTGCATTGTAGGCATTTGGCTCAGCGTCTGAAATTACAAGCTTGGATCTGGGAGGAATGCTCTGCTCAAGTCCACGTTTGGAAGTCCTGGTGGAGCGAAGCGGAGATTTAGGGCAGCGCAGCTTTAAAAGTCTTTATTTCCGGCTGTACAGCCCAAATAAAAATGTGGACAAACGCAGCATTGTGTCTAAATCTGTGCTCAGTGGAGCTGCATGGTATTTGCTTACTCTGCAAGTAGGTGTAGTTCTTCTGAAGCGCCACAGGATTTATCAACTGGCTGTTTTTAGGTCACACGAACAGATGTTTCTACAAGTTAAAGAAAGTTTTCAGGGTTTAAGAAACATTGTCAAATAATTTTAGTTTTCGTGCACAGAGCTGGAGGAGTGTCTGTGTTTTAAAATGCAGCGTCCTCCCCCACGCTCCCAGCCCTCCGTCTGCATATATCTCCTTAAATGCTCCACTTTATCTGATCTCCTCACCCATTTATCTTCCTCCCTCTGTCACCCTCCGCCTTATTTCAGCGCCGGCTCCTCCGTACAGTAACTGGGAGCTGCTCACAGTCTCATCTACTTATCTTCACCCTTTCCAAAGGTCATTACACGCACAGCCCGCTTTGCCAGATTAAAACAGAGGTCTGCGGAAAGGAAGATGAGGTGTGTCATATCTGCCACAAACACACACCAATGCAGATGCCGGCGTGCACGTGAACAGACTCCTCCTCCTCACACTCTCTCCCACTTTAGATGTACAGTCAAAAAGGAAAGGAAAATAAAATGTTTTTAGAATATAACTGTAAACAGTATGTAAGTATTGAAGTAAAAAAACAAAAAGAAAAACTTGATTGAACTGCGTGTTACGTATTAGAAGATTTTTGAAAGATTTTTGAGAGCCAGATATTCTATTTTTAAACACATTCAAGGATTTTAAGTGTTTGCAAGAAAAAAATCTGTGAAATAGCTCTGATTTAATTCATTAGATTTGCAAATTTGTATCTGAAAGTTGAAAATCTAATGATTTTATGTGCATTAGGATGATCCTATGTGACAGATGATATATTTTATTTTGAAAGAAAGTCATACAAAATCTCTGATAATCTCTGATTTCAAGTTTTGAAAAAAAAGGTTAATTCTATTTTGACAAAAAAATAGTTCATTTATAGCAGAGGTGTCAAAATCAATCACACATAGGGGCAAAATCCAGAACACACCTTAGGTCGCGAACCGAACAGAATAAATATTTATAGAACACTCTAAAACTACATTTTTAAAACTTTTAAACTGTAACTGTTTAACATAATTATGAACTAGATATATAACATTGCCTGTGATAATGTTAGCATGATTTTTTTAAGTTAATTTGGCCGCTGAAGATGCTAGTGTTGATAACTAAAGATGCTGTAATTGATAGATAAAAACACTGAAGCAGATAGCCAGCTAAAATATTACCTTAATGCCAAATTAGCCTAATAACAAAAAAAATTAGGTTAGCCACAACAGCTACCATGTAGCTGAAATATTAGCTAATCTCCAAAATAACCTAAAAAATCAAATAAATACCAAAATAGTCCAAAAAGTTGGCAGAATGCCAATTTTTAAAACTTTAAATATGCAACTTTTAAAAATAATTATGAATAATAAAAAGGCACTAATATTATTCCAGAATAAATCTACTAAAACCTTAAATAACTTTCAATATTTTACCCGCTGTCCTAAACACACACGTGGCTTCAATGCTGAGATCAGCAGGAGGAGGTGGATGAAGTGATGGAGCGACTCCTGGAGATCCTCTGAGCTAATGTAGACGATAAATGCATAGACACATTTCCATGTATAACTGTTTTCATTCATCTTTTTTAAACTATATTTTTTATGTATTTGTATTTTTTCTTTTGTGATTATAGTTTTTTGATTGTGCTTTGTGGCTAGATTTACAACAATTTTCCCCTCAGGGATTAAACAGAAAAAGACATCCTTGAATCTTGGCTGCGAGTGCTGCTGCAAGCGTCACGAATACAGATGAGTTTGAGTCAGAATTCAGAGATGTAAAAAAGGATTTCTACATTCTGTTTAACACACACACACACAATTATGCCAAGAAAAGTCTCAATCAATGCTTTTCTGGCTGCTGCAACAAAGAGAACAAATTTGAATTCCACGGTCGCAGCGCTCTCCCTCTCTGTTAACGCTGCTCTTTGTTGGCACTGTTTTAGGTTTCTGAACTGTCAGTTCTGCATAAAAAATCTACATAGTGAGAAAGGCAGCTCACCCACTTCCAGAGGAACTGTTTGTTTCTGCAGTGACCACTTTGAACACGTGCGGATTTAAAATCATTTCAAGGAGCAGCAGCTTGTGCAGCAGAAAATGTTGGTTTGGGTCAGCTCTGCCCCCCACCCCAGCTCGATGAGTGTGCGTCTCAGGAGGGTGGGAGCCTTGTGTTATTTAGGAGTGGAGGCCTCGTGTTTTTCACATGCAGATCAGCCCGTAAACCTCTGCCCCCCCACAGGCGTTCACATTGCCATGCTATAGTTTTTAACTTCAATACAAAAGCCACTTGTTCAGAGTGGCGTTCTGACCGGCCACCAGCTCCTTTCTGTTCACGCCGTTGACTCGGCTGACTGCTGAAAAGCCTGTTTACTCCATCCAGACCTCCACAGAATTACATTAGGGACGAGACGATCAGTCATGTTGTGAGCAAGAAAATAATAAACTTTTAGTTAACACCTGTTAAATCCAAGTGCATATTCATTTGTTTTCAATAAAAAATTGGAAAATTGGCATTTCATTTGGCAATACATATTGATTTAAATTGCAGACAAGATGATATCTAATTAATTATTTGTGAGCGTCTTTTGTTTTCCAACCCGACCAGTAGTTGGCAGCACACTCTTGAAGCAGCTCTACACCGCGACCAAAACATCGAGATCTCGTGAAAACCAGCTAGAGTTAAATGCTCCGTTAGCCTCACGGTTTTTGTTGTTAAAAGATATGTACTACTTAATTTTAACTTGGGATGGGTACTGAACCAAAAATCTGTGCCATGTTGCTGCTAGTATCATGTAAAATCACTCAGACAAAAATGAGTGAAGCTTCAGCTTCAAAAAATAGTGAAAACTTAATTTTGGGATATATCGCGATATGTATCATATTGTAAGACGTGTATCGCAGTCACAATTCATATCCCCAGACTTTTGCCAATACACACCTCTACTATAAAGTGTAATTACTAGTTTAATCAAAAAGTAAGATTACAAAAAGAAAAATATCATGTAAAAAAATCCAAAAACATAAAGCTTTACAAATGTTTTAACTGTTTTATTGTTTAAATATTTCTGTTTACCTTCTGTCACATTTTAGCGACTTTTTGCATTTCTTTAGCTCCACCTGACATCAAATATAAAAGCAACAAGTAACAGTTTTTATTAAAATATACCAAAGTTGATTTGGTTCTGGAAAAGAAAATCAATTTGTATGCATGTATATTTGTGTATATGTATATATAAATTTATTTTTTAATTTGTATACTAAAAATTGTTAGTTTGTATTAAATTCCCTTCATGACCACAGCAGGATAAATAATCCATCTTTTTCTCATGGTAATAAAAGCATGATAATGTGAAAATTCTTCCCTTTAACCCTCTAAATTCTTTTATTTTTGTTTTTGTTTCAATCACAAACTTTTGTGTTTTACAGAAATTCAATTAAATAAAAACCTAAAGGAATCAACATTTTAATGTGGGTCCTTAGTTACTAAAGCTCTATTCTTTCTTCAAATATTTTCTATTCAACCAGTGTTTCAATGGATTTAATAAATAGATTGATTCCTTAGAGATTTTTAGTGCTCAGATCAGTAAATCTTTTCTAAGAAGTCCAGATATTTCCTCATAATTCTCACTTTTTGAACTTTTTTGGATAGTTCAGCAGCTCAGCTGTTTGGTTATGCCGGCCCACGTTGGTTCCCGACACGGCAGCGCTTGCACACAGTGAAACTGAAATGCTACAAATTGAATCAAAGATGAAGAGTGCGGATCAGGGCGTAGAAGCTCCTCCGGGGGATTCTCTCAGCGTACGGGGTCGAGGCCTAATGCACTTCATAATATATTCAAGCCTGTAGTATAGTTTTAAGTTCTACTTCCTGAAGTAAAGGTTGTTCATTAGTAGGCAAAACCAGATTTTTTATTGCCATGAGTTAAATCTGTTGCCTAGCAACCATGATCTCATTGACCATTAGCTCATCGTGTGTTTGTGTGTCTGCTCTGTCCATTGTTGTAATCTACATGGTTTACATCAGCTCATTCTGCTTTATTACACAAGTACATAATAAAAGACACAAAAGACGACACTCTGCACACTTAGCAGCACATGAATAATTAGTCTGAATGGGAGGATTAAACAGCCGCTGCAGTTGTTTAGATTCTTTAAATGTGTTTTTTCCATAAAATATGCAAAAAGAACTCTTGGAAAAGCTGTGCAAAACTGTAATGCAAGAAATATGAAACAATCAACCACATTTGCATCTAAAGAGCCGCAAATTAAGCTCTTCATTTCCCCCAATGTACCACCGGTTACCTTAATTCACCAAACGCCCAAAAGTCCCACAAATAGTTTTTGTCTCCTCATTAAGGCGCCGTGCTCGAGCTGTCCTTCCAGAAAAAAATAATTGAAAGCAGGGAGAAAGGCAAATGTTGCTTTAATCTCATTTGCAGGCGAACAATGGGCCTGGGACCGCGCTAAATTTATAAAAGTGGCTTTAATGCAATGAAAATAAATGAGGTAATTTGGAACGCAGCGAGATGGGGGAAGTGTCCTGCCGTGTGCAAACATACATACATGCAGCGATGTGGAATGTATTTGCCTCTCACTGATTCTTAAAAAGGCTTATGTAATATTCACATGATTCTGAACATCAAGCCAATAGTTATTCTACACAAAGAATACCCTCAGAAGACATTTAAAAAAAAAATTATTTTATTATGGAACAAAAGTATTTAAACCTACACAGTTTTGTGTGAAGATTCAGTGGTTTGTAACAAGATATTCATGTTCTTATTCTGCACTGATGCCTGTGTTTACTCACAACTGTTAGGCCAATTATTAAAAGACCCACTCACATGAAAGTGGAGTTTTTAACATGTTCTTGTGGCATTTTTTTTGGATGATGGAGGTCATATTTAGACAAAATTAAGATCAAAAGTGCAATTTTTATCCAAGTTGTTCTAAATTAGTTTGCGTCTTGAGCATAGATATAATGTAAGTTACTGGATTGGCCCTTCCCATTCACTGCTACAGACACACAGCTGTCATTGCTGTGAATCGAGTCACGTCAACAGAACACAGCTGTTACAATATAAGACATGCAGGTATTGACCACTAAAATCGGGCTAGCTCACAAATTTTTAACCGATTTTCATAAAAAATGGCTCATATTAAAGCTTAGAAAATGATTGATGTTGTGATGTATTTATATTTTTAGTATCTCTAAACACTAAGCCGTAAACAGTTCAAGGACAGCACCTGCTAGAGTTACAGCTACATAAAGCTGCAACTCTCAATCATAGATCCAAGCCACACCTCCGCCGCTCAGTCTGGCTCCACTAGCCCCGCCCCCTTTTTTGGCATTCTTCAAATCTAGGCTGAGAATAGAACCATCCTCCAACTGTCCTGTTTGGTTACCCTTTAAAGTCAATAATTTAATAGATTGTGTAAAGCAGCTAAGAAAAGCACAACACTATAAAATTAGAATGAAAAAACACACAAGAAGCAAAGTTCTTGTCATGAGTTTGGCATTTAGATTTCCCCTGATTTAGTTTGTAAAAGTTGTAATGCTAAAAAAAAAAAAATACTTTTTTCCAAATCATCAGCTCAAATTTTCCCTAGTAATTGATCAGACAAACTACTAACTCTCATCTGGAGATAAACTGATTCAGCATTTCAGCAAAAAAAGAGAACTAGTCAAGCATGGAGGTGGTGGTATAATGGTGTGGAGCTGCTCAGTGTTCTCTAGGAGTTTACAAGCTCAGTGGTTTGTGGGAACAAACTGACTAGCATGTCAATCTATGAATGAAGCATTATAAGTTCTTCTTTTGGCTTCTCCTTCAGGGGTTGTTCTTCAGACGATATCCATTAACGTTATTTCTTCTTCATCAGCTTCGTCCAAACATGCATTCCTTCTTTGCAGATGACTAAAATGTATACATTTTATTAACTCTTCTCCTAACAATACGTTGAATATACTCATCCATGATCAAATCTGTCCTTTTCAGGAAGCAAATGTGTCATCTCCATCCAGACCATCATGAACAGCTAAAAGAGGGTTTGGTGTTGTTTTGGTGGGAAGCGGTGCAGGCTTTTCCACAGCACCGTGCTTGCAGGGGGGGGGGGTCAGACACACATGGAAAGTAAATCTGTCACGGGTGAGTATTTACGACGGGGGTGAAAGGAAGAGTATTCCTCCGAGCAGCGTGTTTTTTTATCGAGTGGGCTTGAATGGCGCTCCTGCTCGGCGTGGTATCGGTGTTATTCTAGCGGGGCTGACTCACGCTGCATGATTTCATTTGGGGCCCGTGATAACATGAAGTGTCTGTGTCGGGAGAGCGAACGCCGCCGTGAGCAGAACGCCATAGGAGGCGGAACGGCCACATGGGCTGGTAGCCGCCTTCAGGCCAAGTTCGAGCTGACTGGAACATCTAAGGTTCTCCTGCTGCTCAATAGGCGCTCTTTGCTCCGGTGTGGAGGTGAAGACGTATCGCTTGTTTCCATAAGCTGTAAACAAGCTTCATTAACATTTCGCTCACCCCTCTTTCATGGTCTCGGTGCTTTGCCGCCATGGTGTGAAATGAATGCTCACATGTTGGTTTGATTAGCTGGCACTCTGTTAAGCCAGGGTACTTAAACACAATATCACTTCCTGGCAGGACCTGCTGACAATCATTTCATTATGAACAGAATGAAACTGAAAGTCGGAATTAAAAGCTATAAATAATTCTCTTTGTTCACATTTTATAACCTAGTTTCCAAAGCTGCAATACTAATATTTTTTTTGTCAGTAAAGCTCCAGTCTTTGAAGAATTGATTTCAATCATTTTATTGCAACAAATCACAGAAAGTCTTTTAGTTATGCTGCTGCGAGTTTGCCTCCTCAGCAGTAAAAGTTTGAGTGTACTGTCACTCAGCAGCAGGAGAAAGGGATGAAATGAAGAGAAGGAGGAAAACGCAGACAGATGGATGAGACGGGGAAAGGAAGCGAGGGCAGCAGAGCCAAGAAGGAGGAGATGCTGGATGCCGGGGAGCGGATGAGAAATGCGGCGGCGAGAGCTCGGGAAAAGAGACCCGGGAAAGGGCGGAAAAAGACAAACGCGTGGAAGTGGTGGTCCACTCCTGCAGCTTTAGAGCAGAAACCTCCAGATCTCCATCAATCACGGGGTCACTGCAGGCTAAAAGGAGCCAGCTCTGGTTCATCAAGTAAACTCCAACTCCTACAATCCATTTACCACCTCCAGTGACAGGGCCAAACATTAGGTCATATAATAAGCTTAATTATAGCCTGCATTTACAATTAGACGGCACAAAAATCATAGTAATGGACTTTGGCTAAATGCAGTTACTTTACAGATCAATGCATTAAATCAGAGCGTTCACTGTAGATGATTCTTAAACATCGGTGAGTAAGTCTGTCTGGAAGCTTTAGCTAACAGACGCGCGGCATTCCCTCCTCAGAGGGGACCTGCTGAGTCCACGGGGGTAATGGGGGGGTATTTATTTATGCATGCTGTTGCACATATGTGACACTGAAGTGCAACGTTTGATGTTTGCCTTTGTATATTCAAAGCTTATACACAAAACACACAATCTCATTAAGTGTTTTTGTCTGGTTTTAGTAATAAATATCTTACTATGAGACAACACTGAGATTTGTTTTAAGACAATAAATCTAACATATCTTTTTCAGTCATTTAATCTGGAAAATGTCTTATTTTGAAAATATTTTCAAAGATCCACTGGAATGAAAATGCCGTTCTTGGTGTTTTTAACATGTTCTTGTGGCATTTTTCTGATAATATATATAGTAAAACAAGCGTAAAACAGCATTTCTAAGTAACTATTGATTCAGTTCAATGTAAATCAGGAGCAGATGAACAAATACAGTTATAAAAAAGTGATTTTTTTTTTTTGCGGTGGAAAATGTGCTACACTGCCACAATGAAAAATATAGTTTTTTTAATCAAATTACATTTTTAAATTGAGTAAACCATCAACTCAAAACTTTAATTTGATGAAGACGAATGGTTTATATGTAACAATTTACAGAACTCTTGTCAACTGATCCAGTGTTTCACTTTTTACAGTGTTTGCCTGCAGCTCCCTGCTCTGAGCCCAGTACATAAGGGAGGGGAAGAGGGGCGGGATTGTTCTGCGCCGACAGTCCCGCCCATGACTCAGATGTGCATTTCTAATGAACTCCTGCTGCTCTGCAGAGACTAAGTCCTAGAAGAAAACAAAGAATATTTGGGGATTTTGGCTAAATAGACAAAATCATTATTAAAAAAATCACTGGGAACGCTGTTACAATATCAAATAATCTGAGTGGAACTTTAATGAAGCTGTCTAATATGTTTAAGGAGAATTTTTCTTTTGTTTTTTTTTAAATGATAAGATTTTTCAAGTGACAGACTTATGGACATTTTTAAGAAAAAAAAACATCTTAAAATGGTTCATTCCTTTTATATTTTAAGATCATTATGGTCTAGAACTAAGAATTGTTGCTTTTGTAGCACATACATAAGGGATAATGTGTATAAATACAATTATATAGATGAAAAGTCTATTTTTGAGAGATATAATATTTCCAATTACCAGAGCAATATTCCCAAATGTGGGTATTTATAGGTAATTTGAAGATTTATTCTTTAACAGGCGGGATATCATAATTTATGTCAAATGTATGCCAAATCATGCCAAGACAAATTCTATTCATTCTTTTGTAATATATTCTTTTACTTAGAAAAAAGAAAACATCTTGGATTTTACTTTTTTTATTTAGACAGACCCATTGTGGGTGAGACTCCTGCATTGTTCTGAGAGCAGGTTGTCCTCCGTAATGCGGCAGTCCCATTCAACACAATATCACTTCCATTCACCTCCATTCAATCGATCATCTACTTCTCCTCACGATCTGAAACAAACTCTGGGATTTAGACCAGACTTGGTGACTCCCATGAAATTAAACAGCACCAAGATGTCTTTATTCAAACTGTTGGATTCAAACTTTATTCAAACTGTTTTCTGCGAGACGTTCTGTCAAATAAACAGGTACATCCTGTTCTGCAATATTTCGGTTTAATTTATGCACTTTATGTCAGGACTTCATTTTTTTTCAAAACATTTTATGAGCTTAAAAACTGGTAAAACAGGACAATCTGCTTTCAAAAAGTCACAGTTGCAGAATTAACAGCTTAACTCTTATTGTTTGATGTAGATTCAATCAGCTTCTTCAAGAAAGTAATGTGTTCACCTCTGTGTGCACTTTCACACAACATCAGCTGAAAAGTGAGTAACACGAGGCCCTAAAGACGTGCGGAAGAAAGGCAACAATGTTTCTGCAGCGTTGATGACAGAGACGGAGGTTGTGCGTTTTACTTGTGTATTTTCTGCATCATGACGATGTGAAGAGAAAAGGAGCTGAATGAAGGTGGGCGGACCGGAGACGTCAGAGACGCCAACGTTAACCTGCTGTCTGTCCAAATGTACTCTGCATTATCAAACACCATCATGTCACTGTGGTGGCTTGTTACTGCTGGTACTCACAAATAGTATTTGTCTGATTCCATTTTTGCTCTTCAACTATTTCTGGAGGAATACTGGAAACATAATATTTACTCATTCAAGTCTTAGTCACATGCACCCGAACAGGGGGGTTGACTAGAGATGGCACGCTAGCCTGATAGCATTTTCCAAAGGTTGTAAAAAACAACCCCATATTGTAATAGTATGTAAACAATGAGACGTGTCGTCGTACATACAGTAAAATTACCATAAAAAGCTTAATTTTGGTCTGATTTTAAAAGGACAAAAACTTTGATTGTCACAAAAATAAATCCCAGATCATGGAATTAATTTTTGTGTACAAAGTGCAACAAATGAACGACATTGCCAACTTTTTATTATATAGGAAACACAATAGATACATAATGCATGGTTGCGATTTTAGACTAAGATTTACACAAACCGTTAAGACTCCTCTGTGTTTATAAATGGGTCGGTGGGTAATTGACGCCGCCACAGACCGCTTGTGCCCATTGACTGAGGCGGTGCGACGAGGTTGGAGCGGACTAGCAGCTTTTTACTCTGGTCAACGGTCTCACCGGTCTGGGGAGAGAGGGGACAGATTGAATCAAGTCATGGGCTGCACGGTGGTGCAGTGGTTAGCACTCTTGCCTCACAACAAGAAGGCCCCGGTTCAAATCCCGGCTGGGACCTTTCTGTGTGGAGTTTGCATGTTCTCCCCGTGCATGCGTGGGTTTTCACCGGGGACTCCGGCTTCCTCCCACCGTCCAAAAACATGCTTCATAGGTTCATTGGTGACTCTAAATTGCCCCTAGGTGGGAATGTGAGAGTGAATGGGTGTGTGGTTGAGGCCCTGAGACAGACTGGAGACCTGTCCAGGGTGAACCCCGCCTTCGCCCATCAGCAGCCGGGTTAGGCTCCGGCACCCCCGCGACCCTGAAAGGGAAGAAGCGGACAAGAAGATGATATTCTTTTCATTTACCAATGTTTTTTTTAGGCTATTTTGGAGTTTAGCTAATATTTCAGCTACATGCTACGTACTAGTTGATTTAGCTAATCAAGGCTTTATTTTTTCAGTTTATAGGCAGTTTTAAGTTTAGCTATTTTTTCGGCCACATAGCTACTAGCTGTTTTGACTAACCCACGTTTTATTGGCTAATTTGGCATGTTGATAATATTTTAGCTGGCTATTAGCTGAAGCGTTTCAGATATTAGCTCCAGTGATTTTAGCTGTCGGCTTTAGAGTTTTCAGCTATCAATTTCAGTATCTTTAGCTTTCTGCACTAGCATCTTCAGCGGTCAAATTCACCTAACAGCATTCACACTAGTGTTATTATAGGTAATGCTATATATCTAGTTCATGTTAAATCATTATGTTCTTAAAGTTTTAAAAATGTAGTTTTAGCTTGTTCAATAAATGTTTATTCTGTTCGTCCCGTGACCTAAGGTGTGTTTGGCCCTTTGTGTGGTTGAGTCTGACACCCCTGGGCTAAACCATTTCACACAGTCAGAATAAAGACTGTGTAAAGGCCAGTAAAGTTGGTTTTGGATCAACCTTTGGATGATGATCTGTGGAAATCTCTCTTATTTGCTTTAACTGTTGCAATTAGCAGATCTTGGCAAGCTGAAAAGCTAAACATGTGTAGGCTGGATGCATGTCTGATTAACATCTGTATGTTTGCATTACCGCTGTGACCAACCCAACGCTCCAGAGCAATTAGTTGAAAGCTTGACTGGGAATTAAAGTATGTAGTTCTGCAGGTTCCAGATGGAAATAAACAAAATAGGAGTTTCAAAGAAAAGATTTGTATCCTGATAGTTCCAATGAGGATTTTGTTTTTTATTTTGCTGTTTTATATTAGATGAACCTGTCGGCCGTGTTAAATATGTCATCAGTGCTGTTTAAACCATTCACAGGCGTCCCTGTGAGTTCTGCAGCCAATAACCTTTTACTTTCACGCTACCGCCGCTGCAATCACGCCACGGGTCATGAGGCGCATTTCGCTTCATCCGTGTAACATTCTGCGCTGCAGACACTCATCCACGTCCACCTAGATGAAGTGACACTAATGGAGCATTCCTTGATCTGCTTCATTCATCCATCAGGGATGGGCTGAGCTATCAATCCATATTAAGTGGTGGAATGTGTGGCTGAGATGAGCGGTGCATGTCGTCAGGCTCTGCGTGGCAATCCCTCATAAGGGGGAGTAATAACCTGTGATGGTATAATCTCAGACGGAACCAGACGGGTCCCAGCCAGCCTTGACCCCGGTGACCTTACAGCTGGGAATGATGTCACTTCCTCAAATAGAGCCACGTCTTGAGATTCCTCTGTGCTTCTCCACGATGACTGCTCATGAGTGGAGGTCAAAGCCCCGCTCTCATCCGTCTCTCTCAGCGCCCTGATTGAATGGAATAACCGCAGAGCTCCGGCCAAGCCTTCCTCATTATTCCACAGAAAATACCGGGCATGTGCTCAGGTGATTCTCCTGTTTGTTAGCGGAGAGTAGCGGGAGGTTTGGGCTCATCCCTGCTTCCTGAATTAATGAGCGTGTTCCTGCGAGGAGGCAGCACTGCCGGACAGCAGGCTCTCTGCAGCCGCTTTTTCATCTTCACAATAATGGAAAATACAAAGACTGCTTCTTTCACCATCTTTTTTCACATTAATACAGCGGGTGCTTTTTGGCACGGGGCTACAGCTCCACACCTTGCCGGCAGTCTGTGACAAAACTGAAATTGCATTCATTACACAGCAACACATCGCAAGCAACATGATTACAGTTTTCTTTCCTCTTCATTCACCTTCACTCAACACGCACACAGCAAAAAAAAGATAAAATAAAATAAAAAAGACGCACGCTGATGCCTCTCATCTTTATCCCTTTTCTTCCGCGCTGTAATTGTGAAACGGTTTGTTTTCCTCTCGTTACCTCCGGTGCTTCTCTCAGTGTGGGTTTACAGACTCGAGGGTCAGGCAGGTTTCTGATCCACGGTCTCCGGTCCTCTTGGCTTTCTTAATGAGTGAGCTGCCAGTGGAACGCTGCTGACCTGTGACCCCTTTACACTCCGTCTACTTGGAACGGCTGGATTTAAGCTGAACTTTTTTAAACATTGATTTTCATGAAGCAGCACCAGCAGGTGTCAAGCAGAATATTATCCACTTTAGGAGACATTCTCTGTTGTCCTGTGGATTTATACTTCAACATCCAAGCAGAAAGAGAATTGTGTGAGTTAATATATTCAATGGAGCCTTTATTTTTACTGTTTGATGTTGTGATCTCACCATAGTTTAATCCCAAACAATACATTGTGGAGCGTCAGGGTTCTCTAGTGTCAGGAATGTATTTCATTAAGATATTTTTAAATGTACTGCTTTGACAAAATCCCACGAATTCATTTATATAAATCATCTATGTCCATCGCTTGAATTTGTTGTGAGTCAGTTTAATTGTTCAAACCAGAGGACAAGGTTAAAGAACAGCCGCCTTAAAAGGATGCTGGTTGCTGTGCTTACACTTTATCGAGTCGACGCTCCCAAACGCATGAACTCATGAGACTCTTTTACTCACCTCAATAATTTCAAGGGACTTTTTAACAGAACCAACCAAAGGTCCAAAGACTCACTATAAAATATCCAATGATGAGCTCAGATGAGATCATCAGAAAGAGGGCGCGGCTCTAAAACTCCTCCTAACCCAGCACAGACTCATGGTGCACTATTTTCTCCAAACTCACAACTGTCCTTTCGGTTGGATACGGACCGCCTGCAGAGCACACTGCTGACCCACATGTAGTATTAAGTTTGTAGACTGCTCGATGAACCTGTAGAGTGTTCAAGTGGCCATTTCAGTGAAACTTCTATGTAAACGCAGATTTCAGTCTTCCACATTCAAGACTTCTGTGTCCATGTGTAACTATGCAAGTTTCTGCAACCATTTTCCAGCAGGGGCTGGCGCTGTAAACTGCTCTGACCTACTCCTGGTGGCTTACCTGACCTGCCAAGCGTGGCCGCGACTCAAGTCTCGTAGGTCACAACTCAAATCTTGGGGTCGTGACTCAAGTCTCATTAGCTGTGACTCAAGTCTCCTGAGCCGCGAGTCAAGTCTAGTGAGCCACGAGTCAAGTCTTGCAACGCAAATCTCCGGGTTCTCGACCGAAGTCTCGTGGTTCTCGACCCAAGTCTCGTGGTTTTTGATGTAAGTCTCGTGGGTCGCGGCTCAGGTCCTGTGGTGGATTCATTTTTTCCTGTAACTTTATCCCGTAGATCGCAACATTCTTAGTTGGTCTGAAGCACATCTTCATGGATGAATTCACACTCAGGTTTGATTCCCATCAGAGTTTCTTTCCCCGCCTGTTGGATCGAGTCCACAAAGCCATCCAGGTGTGATTCCAACTCAGTGGCCTCGTGGTGTAGTGTCTGACCGGACACTGGAAGGTTGTGGGCTCACATCCCAGTCTTAACAAAGAGTCTAAAAATGGGACTTGCTTGAGACATTAAGGGTTTGATGGGGGTTAAACCACTGAATGGTTCTGGAGCATGAATGTGTATGCAGCTCACTGTTCCTCAGGGGAGGGGTTAGATGCAGACGTGTGACGACTAATTGGGCTTTAATTTTAATTTGACCGCAACTTAAATCGTTTTAGAAATTGAGCTGTTGTTCATTCAGTCAGGTTTTTGGGTTTATGATGCTACTCAAACTATTGTTTTCTTAAATCAAATGATTCTTTGTCGTTCCGTTTGTGAGGATGAAGTATTTCAGCTGCAGCAGGACACAGTTCTGCCCATGGGAGGAAGGCCTTTTAAATCCACCTTAAAGTAAGTCGCCTTTCCTGCTGCTTACACTTTGTATTTTGTATCTGAGCCTTTACATAGTGGCTGTTCTCATGACATATGGCAGTTGAACATCATCACATGGTTGGAAAGTGGGTTAAAGTGTTGTGAATGATGGCATAACTGCATTTCAATGATGACCAATGGGATTTAGCAGAGACGTCGTCATGGTACAAACTGAACAGATTTTTTCCTCTTTAGAGTCATGGTTGTTGTTGTGGCCAAAATGCCAGTTAATCCAAGTGTACAAGGGTCATATTTATTTGTCTTTATTTTGTCTTTATTTGTCTTTTCACTGATGTGTGATTTGTTGAAGATAAAAAGTAGCCCGTTTGACTTTTTTGTCAGTGTTTTTAGTTAATAAAGTCATTGGTCTGTTCTGGTTTCAGTCTCTTGTTTTCCTCCCTTTAACCTCCTTTCTCCTGTAATGGATCTTAATGAGGTGACTTGTTATCCTACAGTTGTGAACACAATCCTGTTAGCTTGTTTTTTTGTCTGCTCCCTCGGCTTGTTTTCTTTCCTCTCAAGAGCAGCGAGATAAAGAGAAAAGACTTGATTCAGAGCTGCCAGTTTTGCTTTTAATCACCATGTGTGCTTCTTCTATTGATAGAATGGAAAGACTACCGACTTAATCTGTCACAGCGAAGCAGATACAAAGAGATTTTCTTCATGCTGACAGAATTATGCAGTATTTCGTTCCATTCTGATTTCAGCTTTCATCTGCTCGCCAGTTTATGGAAGCTCTGTGTTCCAAGAATACTTGGGTGAATTTATCAGCCTTGTAAACGTGGAAAAGTTCATATAACTTAAACGAGTCTCCCAGTGGCGGTTATGTAATTATGTAGGTGTGCTTTTTCCAGAGATATTTCATTGCTGCTGCACATGTTTTGATTTGAGGAAGAGCTGAGAGCATCAAAAAGTGTCCATGTGCTCCGACTGTACATGTGTGCGCGTGGAGGAGGTGAGCAACAACAGTGGCTGCATTGTTTCTAGCTGCAGCTGTGATCGGTTAGAGGCAGACACGGGGACATTTGGCATGTTTATGTGCGCGCCTTCCACTGGCATCCATGTGGTGCCAGTGTGACTGCAGGATGGTTGCACCTCACTAATCATGACATCATGGTTTCCACTGGACTGTTTCCCTCTCTCCTCACTCTGTCTGCCGCTTCTCCGTGTTTATCTGGCGGCGTTTGACTTCCTGTCCCAGAATTGTGAAACCTCCCTTGTTCTCACTTTCTAGCGTCTTTTCATCTTTGACTATGTCCTTGCCTTTTATCTTGTTTTCCATGTTCTGCAGGCATTTGTCAGTTTTTATCTTACCATGTGGCAAACGGGAAAAGCTTTCATGGCGCAGCACCAGAGCTGAAGAAATGACAGACTTTGTATGGAAGTCATACAAGAATAATGAAGCGATTGGGGCTTATAGAGGTAGATTGGTGACTTTTACTGCATGACACAAAAAAACATGTCAGCCCACCCACAGCCACAAGAAAGAGGGGGAGCCAAGCCTTACATACCTTTTCCTAAGTCTTTCTCCTGTTCCATATAATTGATATAAAAAGGCTATAACATTGAGTTGAACTTAAAAGAGATAGCATAAAGGTGTCGTTATGTGACAATTTGTTTAAATAAGACTTATTTTAAAGCTAGTCTGTTGAGATCTCTGGTTTTGACACCATGACTTAGATTTTTACCATTGATAATGGCTACAGTGTATCCGGATTCCTTCACTGTTTACTTTGTGATGGGTTTTCTATTTCGTAAGGCTGTCCCGGTTGTGTCCAAGTTCCCCCCCTAATCCCCAACTACTAAAAAAACTATATAGTGCAGGACTACATAGTGCGCTAGATTTTAAAGGTAATTCAGACACGATGCTCCCTACTTTTCTTTCGTTTTTCTAAAAAACGGATACGACGTCATTGATTTCACAAAGTAAAAATAGAATAAAAACAAACATTTCACAGCGTTTATTTATGAATCTACTGTGTTATGATGGTGAAAAGGTGCAATGCATTGTGGTCTATATCTGCTAATCTAGTGACCATCGATGTATGCTAGACTTCTGGGAAATTTCGAGTGTACTCGATTTGGAATTAGTTGATCCGTACAGCACTAGAAAATGTCGAATGTACTATATAGTGATTGGGGGGGAATTCGGACACAACCCAAGTCTACAATTCCAAAATCCAGTGTCCTAGAAACTTCCCAGAAGTCCCTGCGAAAAAACAGTGTGCTTCAATGCTCACTAGATTGCTAAATGTGAACCACAACGCATTGTGTTTGAATAATTTTGGTGAAAAAACAGTATTTTATTTTATCTTTGGTATGACCCATCCAAGTTTTAATTATCAGAACACATAAATAGCTTTTGCAAAATGTCATATTTATTAGGTTTCTATTTCCGGAAATTGGTGACATCATATTTGCTGTAAAAAAAGAAAAAAAAAAGATCTTCGTGTCTGAATACAGGTTTTTTAATGCTTAGGGAGTAAGGAGGAAATTCAGACATAGCCTGTATATGAGAACCAGAATGACTGAGTCCTCTTCCTGGCGATTCAAACAGGAAGTGAACTCTGACTCCAAGAACCTAAAATCTCATTGACTTCATTCAATAGAGAAATAAACACCCATTACTTAGTCGTTCTATTGGTCAGAATAAGCATTCTTGCTCTGATACTTTTAAAAAAATGTTCTTGATCATTCTAATTTTTCCCCCTTTTTTCTGTAATAAACTGACCAATCAGATGCCTCAATTCCAAGTAGGTGGAGTCCGCTGGCCCCAAAACGTAACAGATTTCTTGTAGCCCACTTTCAAGGGGAGTGGCCTGTTGTGGTCACTGCTTCAATAACCCCCCCAACATTGTGATTTATCTTCACTGGTGTTTGTGGCAGAACATCCTCTCCATCTTTGTCATGGGAGGGATCACACATCAATCCAAGGGCGGGGTCATCTGGACCCCATAAGATGGCTCAAGGGTTAATTCACTCAGTCCAGTTCTTTTATAGAGTCATGGTTTTACAAAATAGAGTTAAAAAGAGAAACGTGACATACTTCAGTGTCTTCCTCCTTTGCATGGAGTTTGTTGACCACCCAGCATCAGTGATTGTTTTTCTAATTAAAATACAGTCTTGGAGAATGAAGGAATCCTTCACATTTTAACATGATACTAAAGAACACAAAGTTAGTAGGGTCATTATCTAAGAAAAAAAAAATCTGCCAAGTACTCCTTTTTATTTAGACTTGGACAATTTTAGTAAAATGATCAACAAACTAGTTCTGCCACAAACGATTATTTTCGACTAATCAAGTCATGTGCAAAGTGGATGTAAAACACACATCTTAACCATCATTAGCCTTAAACTAACTTAAAATAGAGACAATAAAGATGAGAGTTTATTAAACTTTTAATTAATCACGCAGCTTCTGTCCTTCATTAGTTTCTGGGATCAAAACAAGATTAAATCAAATGAGAGAGATCAGGAATATACTTTTCTATCAAACTCATTTTGACAGGCGACCTTTGACCCTACATCATCCATCAAACTCGTTTTGACAGTTGTCCCACCCCTTAAGATGACCTACCAATTTAATATCAATTTTATATATAAAGGGTATGTAGGGTCAAAGGTCACCTGTCAAAATGAGTTTGATGAAAAGTTTATTCCTGATCTCTCTAATGAGTTCGGAATCTGAAACAAGGAACTATTTTTCATTAAAGATAAAGTTTTGGTCTCAATGACTCAAATAATGTAAAAAAGTTCATTTTTTGGTGCTGAACGCTCACAACTTTGTTCAACTTTACTACACTCTGACTCCATATAATAAAAAGTTACGACTAATCAACTATTAAATAAATCATCGACTATTTAAATAGTCGATAGGTCATCAATTAGTTGACTAATCGTGGCAGCCCTGCCACAAACCAAGTCTTTCTCCTGTTTTTTCAATAATCTGTGGCTTCAAAGAACATATTTTTGTCCGTTTCCTCAAACGTCCACAACCTTCCACCTCTGCACTCATGTCTGCTCCTCTCGTTTAAAGGGAGGAGAGGGTCGCATTCAAACCCAACACATCCAGCATTAAAGCAGCTGCCTTTTCATTCGGCGCTTGGGGCTGCAGTGAAGTTGGAGGTGTGGGGTGTGACATGGGATCAGCCCCGGGACAGAGCTCTGCCAACAGGCCACAAGCTGCCTGCTGCCCGCCTCAGACGTGGAGGAAGGAGCAAAGCTTTGAAGCTGCAGACAGCAGCCTGAAAGGAATATCAATTTTGGGTTGCATTGACTTCCCCTCGTTGCCTTTACTTTTCCCTTTAAACGCGTTTGAGTGACTGCAGATTTGGAATGATCATCAATATTTTCCAATCAGAAATCAAGTTTCAGATTTGAGCTTTTATGAAGTCATGACTGTGGAGGGGTTCTACTAGTATAAACTGAACTCCTGACCACTTTAACCTCAATCGCCGTTCCCTTTCTTTTGCCTCACTTTTCCCTTTAGCCCCGTGGCCTCATCCATTTATTCTTCTAAATCTCATTAGTGTGTAATCAAAGATTAAATTGGAGCTGCCGCCACCTCCATAATTGTGATGGGTAGAAATATCAACTACTGATTATTTGATTGACAGAAAGAGACACAGACTGTGTCACACACAACTTACATAAATTTTCTGTTTGTCACAACCATCTTCCATCACTCCTTTCTCTTTTTTATGCAAATTTTTGCAGACAAAGAGACAAAAAGTGTGACAGTTCCTGGGGGACAAACTAAACGGAAAAATATAGGACTAGCAAAGAGAAAATTGTCCAGGAAGAGGGCTTGTTCCAAATGGTTCTGAATATGTGTATGCATGTATGTGGCAGGTTGGGGGTTTTTAGGGTATATCCAGAATTTATACCAGAAATGATGCCACCTCTGTTAGTGTGTTGCAGTGGGTTCATGTCTGCAAGATCTGTGGCTGTGGTGCATAAAAAGATGAGTGAATGTTCTCAAAACAAAGACAAAAATCCCTTTTTATTTCCAGAAATAGTTAGATTTTCATAAATTTACTTGGGTTAATTTCTGCTCATTTTAAGGTTGATTGCAACTCTGTATCATAAAGATTTTTATGATTAAAAAAAAGCAGAATTAGTAAACAACGCATTACTCTTGGATAATAGCGGTCTTCTGGTTTTTCATTTATTTTTGTTCTTTAGAGATCCTATTTTGTCCACTAAATTTTTTTATCTGATGCCATAAAAATACAAAAGACTTAATATCATTGTTATAAAACTGTGTTTTCATCTGAGTCTTTTCAAACACCAGGCTGGGAGGTAAAAAGATCAAGCGGTGAAAGCATGTGCATGAGTGCGTACACGTTACCGCCTGGCACCGTAAAGACTTTAACCATCGTGGGAAAGCTCGCAGTGTGTGCGCTGATATTATCAAACCAAAGCTGGGGTTTGAAGTGCTTTGAATGCCGGTGGGTTTTAGCTGCTGCTGAGCACGGCTCTGCAGATGACAGCCCTGAAACTTTGAACAGACGTCTGTGGTCACTTTACCGCAGAGCCGCATGGCTTTAATCCCATGACTTTCCCTCCAGCACCCCCATAATTGTCATATTTGTGGATTAGGCTGTCATGTTCCAGCGTTTAATGGCTGCATTTTCAGGACAATTAATGCACCCAGCCTGGAAAGAAGTCCAACTGTGACCATTACATTTAACCTTAACCCAGTTTTAAGTTTCACAAGTAGACACAACAATATTAAGGCAAAATAGCTACTATTTACTGGTTTGGAAGGAGTTCCAACCTCAGGTGGAGTTGTGTAAGTATCTGTAAGCTTTGGTAATAAGTTTGGGAAGGATGGAGGGTCATATCAGCTCAGAAATCTGCAGAAACGTGGAGTTTGTATTGGTCTCACAGGACAAAGCTGAAAGGGAAATTTCTAGATTTTCCTTTTGTAGGAGCAAACTCCTCTGCCTGAGTACTCAGCAACTCTCTAACGTCTCCAGAGCCGTCCTGATGAAAGCAATCTGCCTCTTTGGTTCCTTCACTCATTTATTTGGGTTTGTACCATCTATATACATTGTGATTTATAGAACAACGAAACATAGAGGATGGTCAAAAGACTGTTGCTCTCAGGTGCAAGGTGTCTCCTCAATTAGGCCGTCGATGATGGTTTAAGACAAAACACTGCCCAACGACCTATCAATAAACACACTTCAAACTGCATCTATAGCATTACCTACGATAATGCAAGTGTGGATGCTGTGAGCTGAATGTGGCCGCTGAAGATGCCAGAGTTAATAGCTGAAAATGCTGAAAGTGAAAGCTGAAAGAGCTCAGGCTGATAGCTGAAAACGACTGAAAGCTTGTCAAAATATTAGCTAAATTCTAAATTTGCCTAAAAAACTTTTTTAAAAGTCTCATTTTGCCAACACAGCTAGCATTATACTAAAATATTAGCTAAGCTCCAAATTATACTAAAAAGCTGTAAAAAAATAAAAAATAAAAAAAGCCTAAATGAACCCACAACAGCTAACATACTAAATTAAAAGCTAAATTCCAAAAAAAAAAAAAAAAAAAAACAGTAGTTGCTGAACATTTTAAAGAATTTCACAAAGCTTTTGAAGGATTTCAGCAATTCCTCGTTTATTTCCTATGGGGCATATTTTGTTCAATATCTTAAAAACTATAAAGTTTAGAAATACCATAAGTGCAAGCACTAAAGTTCTGAAGGTTTTGATACCAAGATTGCTGAAATTGCTGAAAGTGTGAGTTTATAAGTGCTAAAAAACAGAAAGAAAGAAGAATCAGCATTCACACAAATAGTTTATCAAAACATATCAAACTGGCTCCTACACTGAAGAAAATGATTAGTGGAATCAACACAATTAAATAGTTGGAACTTGTTGCACCCATTTTTTTCTAGTGGGGAATTAGCATATTTTTTTCTTTGTGTTGTCGCAACACAAAGAAATTCAGTTAGACCTATAATTATTAGTCACTTAATTAAAAATGTATTCTATGTTTCTGCTCTCACATATGGTCAAGCAGATTGTTAAACGGAACAAAATAGGGCAGTAGGAGGCTGACTCCACTCCCAGCCCTGATTTGAAAAATATAAGAAAAAAAGGGGGCTGGCTGAGTGGGGGAGGTGTGGTTTGGATCTGTGATTGACTGTGAGCTTAGCTTCAGGTAACGTAGTCACTCTGAGTTTTCAATATGGAGAGTGGTACCGAGCAAAGTGATGTCAGTATCTTCTCAGGACTTTATGTGGAGGAGGATTAATGTTCTCCTCCACCTTCTCCTGAGGGCGCCCGAGTCTCAGTGGTAAAATTAGCATCATAAGCTAATGAAGGCTAGCGTATTACGCAAACAATCCCAAGTGAAACATTCATTGCAAATCCATCACCAGGAAGGAGTTTTCTTGATTCAATACCAATTACACTAAACCACTGTTGACTAACTTCCAAGTCCACTGAAAAGCTGTACAAGCCAGTAGACTTTTTGACAACTGAGACTTAACACCTACGAGCCATGCTAAAGCTAACACGCTAACGACCGACTGTTACAGAATCAAAGATGGGCGGGGCTTTTATACCGGAGCTGCAGAGCATGATGATGTGAAACTTCTTAAATGACGTGGAACTTACACCAGTTGACCAATCACAAAATCCAACTGTAATTTCTCCTTTCAACCTGTAGGGGGCAATACACAGGCAGTTTTAGACTATAGTTTTTATTTTAAAATGTGGTAACAGATATCACTTTTAAAGTCCTATTTATAAAGGACAACAGCCCAAAAAGTGGATTTAGTGTTTGGTTACCCCTTAAAGAACAGATATGTTAGTTTCCTTCTCAGAATGAGGGGTAACTCTGCGTGAAGCTGCTCCTCCTTCACACTGAGACGAACCAATGGTGGTGGGTGGAAGATCTGACTAGAATGACATTTTGGGATCTTCCTGGTAAGGTCCTGTTCAAGTGGGCCCCATAGCAGAAAATTAGGACAACTTAAGAGCTTTGTTACGATTAGCTCTGCCACCGAGCCTGACAGACATGATGCATTTTTCTTGCTAGCCATCCATCCATCTATCCATCCATCCATCTTCCTCCGCTTCATCCGGGACCGGGTCGCGGGGGCAGCAGTCTAAGCAAAGATGCCCAGACTTCCCTCTCCCCGGCCACTTCCTCCAGCTCCTCTGGGGGGGCTCCAAGGCGTTCCCATGCAAGCCGAGAAACATAGTCTCTCCACCGTGTCCTGGGTCTTCCCCGGGGCCTCCGCCCAGTGGGACATGCCCGGAACGCCTCACCAGGGAGGCGTCCAGGAGGCATCCGGACCAGATGCCCGAACCACCTCAACTGGCTCCTCTCGATGCGGAGGAGAAGCGGCTCTACTCCGAGCTCCCTCCGGGTGACTGAGCTCCTCACCCTATCTCTAAGGGAGCGCCCAGCCACCCTGCGAAGAAAACTCATTTCAGCCGCTTGTAGTCGGGATCTCGTTCTTTCGGTCACGACCCAGAGCTCATGACCATAGGTGAGTACAGGAACAAAGATCGACCGATAAATTGAGAGCTTTGCCTTTTGGCTCAGCTCTCTTTTCACCACAACGGACCGGTACAGCGACCGCATAATAGCGGACGCAGCTCCAATCCGCCTGTCGATCTCACGCTCCGATCTTCCATCACTCGTGAACAAGACCCCAAGATATTTAAACTCCTCTACCTGAGGCAGGAGCACTCCACCCACCAGGAGAGGGCAAACTACCTTTCTCCGGTCGAGAACCATGGCCTCAGATTTAGTGGTGTTGACCCTCATCCTGGCCGCTTCACACTCGGCTGCAAACCGCTCCAATACATGCTGGAGGTCCCGGTTCGATGGAGCCAACAGAACAACATCATCTGCAAAGAGCAGAGAGGAAATCCTGTGGTCCCCAAACCAGACCCCCTCCGGCCCCTGGCTGCGCCTAGAAATTCTGTCCATAAAGACTATGAACAGAACCGGTGATAAAGGGCAGCCCTGCCGGAGTCCAACATGCACCGGAAACAGGTCTGACTTACTGCCGGCCATGCGAACCAAGCTCCTGCTCCGGTCGTACAGAGACCGGACAGCCCTGAGTAAGGCTCCCCGGACCCCATACTCCCAGAGCACCCTCCACAGGACACCACGGGGAACGCGGTCGAACGCCTTCTCCAAATCCACAAAACACATATGGACTGGATGAGCGAACTCCCACGAACCCTCCAGCACCCTGGAGAGGGTGTAGAGCTGGTCCACTGTTCCACGACCAGGACGGAAACCGCACTGTTGTTCTTGATCTTGCTATCCAATGGCTCAAAATGTTAAGGAAATGTGATAGTTTGCATACATAAGAAAAATGTTTAAAAAAATCGAAATCTTGATTAAAAATTTTTGTTAAAATACCAAAGTGCACACACGTGTTACAAATAGATTAGTTTTTGATGATCCCTGTTGCCTCAATATTCTCCTCCAACACTGTTGCTCCGTTGACTGTTGCTGCAGATGGGATCAGACAGATTTAATCTCGTTTCCCGTGTTTTTCATTGCCTGGTGTTGTGCGGGTTGGCTTTGTCACCTCACATCAAGAAGTTCCTGGTTTAAATCCCATCTGCAGTGCTGCTGTCACTTCGTCTTTGTGTGGCTTTTCTTTGGGTTCTCCAGCTTCTTCCTGAGCTTAATAGGTTGACTGGTGAGTCTAATACAGTTTGTTTTTCCCTCAACGTCATAGCAGATGAGACAGGCTTTTGAAACATAGTTTTCACATGATCTGCATTCTTTTCTGAATTACCTCACCTTCACTTAAATGGATTTTTGTAGATGTTCAAAGCATTTTTCCCACCAATAAATAGTGGTTTTGGGTGTTTTTTAATTTTTTGTAACTTTTAAGATTCAAATTCCAGGATTTAGAAAATGCCAGAAATATGAGGGCTTTAAAACCACTGTGGGTATTTAGAAATAATAAAAAAAAAGTTAAACTTGAACTTATTTTCCGAGGGTCGATGTTGCAAACCCCAACAAACAGTTTGATTTTACATCAAAATTGCTGTTTAATATCCTAGTTCTAAACTAAGCATGTGCTATTACCCCTAGTTAAGAGATATGGAAAGTATTGTTGATTTTATTCATTTATTGTCATCTACACTTGGTTTTAAATAGAAACTGAATACATTAACATTAAAAACATTGTAAATAAAATTCAATTGTAAACTTGAAAACCAAAATCAATTCAGTTTGGGAGTAATACTCAGCCTCAGTTTAGTTATTTTAAAATAATTTGTTGCTTTTTGGTGCGACTCTTCACAAACACCTTCTTTGCTGATGACACACTTATGTCTTTTATTAAACGATGGATCCATCACTCAGATCCAGGTCATTAGGCTTATGCCTTTACATAGAAGGCTGAATGACACAGAACTTAAAAGTTGTTTTTCTCCACAGTTGCCTTAATGCATGCTTAACATGAGAGATCACACCCAAAATTCTTCAGTGTAACTGGCTGTTTATTTGAATAGGTTTCTGATAAAATAGATAACCAAAAAGTTCTTATTTTACTTTTTTTTTACTAATTTTGGATGACAATCGAGTTATTTTAAGTAAGTTTGATTGGATTAGTCATAATTAACTTGTGACGGCGTAATACCATCAGCCGATTGCTGCGCTCGCACACACATGCACGCATGTACACACATAGAGACTCCTGGTCCTTGAGAGCTACCACCACCCTGCCTGTTTTGCGGATCCCCAGGCCCTGCCAGCTGCTGATTAGCTAAGTCAGATGTCTTCACATTCTGATTGAAGGAACACACCTGGTCCAGGTAAGCAGCAGCAAGCAGTGTAAGGAGAGCTGGAAAACAGGCAGGGTGGTAGCTCTCCAGGACCAGGAATGGGTACCCCTGCTTTAGATGACCTTGTTGGTCAATTGTTGCTTTATAAATAAACTGAATATAAAAAAAAATGTAAAAAAAATTAACTAAACATTAAAAACTTAGCATTCCACCCATTAAATCTCATGTACTGATTGTATTGTGCTTCTGTGCTGAAATTGTGTATCTTTTCTAGTATCTACACATTGTACCAAGTGTTGAGATGCAACTTTTGGGGGTTTTTTTTGTCACCAAAAACTTTACCTGGTAACTACTCACACACTAAACAAGGAGGGCCTTTAGGGTCAAATTTGGACTGCATGTGTGTCTGATATCCATCTGATATTTTTTGGGTTGTACTGAAATATACTTTAATATTGAGTGAATTTCTTTTTATGAAATTAATAAAGTTCTATTCTATTCTATTCTATTCTATTCTATTCTATTCTATTCTATTCTATTCTATTCTATTCTATTCTATTCTATTTTAATGTGCCACAGTGGTGTGATCACGTCTAACCTTTGTGTGAAGTCTGGATGGTAGTCTTTGTGACAGTTATCCACACTTTCATTCGCGCCCACCAGGACTACCTCGGTTCACCGACTGACTGTCTGTCCCGGCAGCACAAAGGAGGCAGCAACACCTGAATGCAGCAGGCAGGCAGATGTAAGACCCATGTGGGCTTTTTCACATCAATTTTAGGGTCTTAATGAAACATTTTATCTCGGGCCGGACACTTTTTTTTCTCACTGCAGGCTGAGGATCACAGAGTAACCAGACCGTCGTTGTTGAGTTTAAAAAGAATAAGGTTGTTTGTAACTTAATTCAAACGTGATTCCCAATTAATTGAATGTTATTCATGAGTGCTGATTGAGCACAAAGAGAAGAGAACGATACAGTAGCATGTCGTGTACTGATATGTCCCTGTATTCATCCTGGTTTTAGTTACATATATGTCCAGTGTCTGGTTACAGCTCTTCTTACACCCATTAAATTGATGGAATGAAACTTTATCTCTCTCACACACACACAAACACACACCCACACCAACACACACCATGCTGGTACATAATTGAATTGCGTTACGCCCCATGTAAACCCGCGGGACTGAGAGCATACACCCATACAGAGTGCACACAAACACACATCTGTGCAATGACTCATGATCACATACATGCATACACAGATACCCATTACACACACGCGCACACGCACAAACAAAGACACACAAAGCTGTAATGATTATACTGCAAGTAAATTAAATGTTGGCTTATTATAGGTTTCTTATCTTGCTACTGTACCACCTGCAGCTGCATTATCCACCCGCGCACACGTGTGTGTGTGTGTGTGTGCTTTATGGACTGTGTATGAACGTGAAGCACAAGTGTTTCTATTGTGCTTCAGAATTAGGGAAAGCTCACATATTGTAGTGCTTCCATGAGTGGAGGTATTTCTGCAAGCTCTCCGTTTTTTTCTGTGGTTTCACTGTTTGTGTGTGGTTGACAGAGAGTGGCTGTAAGAAAGAGCACGGTTGAATTCCTGTCTGTGCAGACAACAGCCAAGGGTGGAGAAAAAGTTTTATTTGTGTGTGTTTATGTGTGCGCTGGCAGCGATTGTTCCCTCAAAGCACATTCCACCGCAGACCACAAATCCCTCCTTGTCCTTTCCCGGGCTTCACTCTTTACTTTTCTTTCCTCTTTCATTCGGCTTGTTTGGTCTCATCTCGCTCTCCATCTGTTTCTACCCCAACCCTCAGCATCTTTCTTTGTTCTGTGCTTCATGCAGCCCATCTTGACTAAAAGGTGGAAATTCGTCTCTCTTGAGTCCATTGCTCTGTGGTTTAGGGTTTCTTTGCTTTGATGTTGTGAGCGTTCTTTCATTTTCAAGGGTCTTTCTAAGGAGTAATATTAACAATTAAGATTATAAGATAGTGTGTTCTTTTGAATTGAGGAACATCTAATGCCTCTTTGCCCAGATCCTAATCTGCACCTTCTGCCATCAACTCATAAAACAACCGTCTCTCCAAGGGAAGAAGCTTTTTGACGGACAAAGCCATTGCTAACTTTTCTGCTCTACTATTACAATCTTTTCTGCTGGGATACCTTCATGCAGATGCCACCAGGGGAGTGTGTTATTGTCTGCCACCGTATGGCTGTTTTAAATGGCAATTTGAAGCACCGCTGGCTCTATAATTAGCTGTGAGCTCCCAGAGGAAAGGAAAAAAGTGGCTCATCGCTTCCCCTCTGCAATTACAGATCTGAGCGGGGCGACAGACACACCATCAGACACAAGTGCAGACAGATGCAGGGAGGAAGGTGAAGAGCACACATCCCATTTGGAGCAACCTGAAGCTGTTTAAGCATTTCTCAAAAGCGGAGACTTAGAGGAATCACAGCACAGTCAAATTAAAGATGAAAGCTAAAAATTAAAATTTGCTTTCATTCAAGGAATGGACACAGAGTGGGGGCTTGAAGTGGAGGTCCCTAATACAATCATACTTTTCTCCTTGTTCTGTAACTACAGTAAAGTTGGAGAGCTGAGCTAAGTGGAAACAGATTTCTTTTGGAGAACGTTTAACGCTAGGTTCACACTGGGCGCGGAAGCGCCGCAGAGCGGAATTCACGCAGCATCCGCTCTCTACTGCAATTCACACCAGACACGCACTTTTCCGCGATGGTCGACAGGCGCTTCTGCTAGAGCTTTTTTGTTTGTTTTTGCTAAGAAGAAGCCAGTAGTTAGTAGGCCGACACATCTTTAATGTATCTGTTGTTGAGACACAGAGAGAAGTGTCTCTTTTTTTGTTTGTTTGTTTTTTTATGTTTGTGTGTTGTAGTTGTGTGTTCATTTTCATCTCTACAGTCTGTTTAGATACAAAAACAAGATCGCATTTGTGAATCACAGTGTTGTATTGTGAAAAATTGATTATATTTTGAAAATAAATTCTCATGTATCTTGATGTAACTTCCTAGAACTGACGTGGATCACTCGCGGTTTGTGCACAAAATAGAGCAGACGCCGAAACAATCCACTTCACGGCGCGAGCCTTCCACGGAGGACCGACTGGTGTGTTCACACCATAGGTTAACAAGAGCGCTGAATGGAAGCGGCCTCTGTTCCGCGGAAGGCGTAACACACTATGAGTTATTAACGTCCATGATTTGAGATGGGAACCTTGAAATAAACAAAACTGCTGATTAAGTGTTGGGAATTCAAGCAAATCGTCTTTAAAGAAGCAGTGATGCAATAAAAAAATCTTTCTAAAAGAAGTATAATATATTCTGCTGAGCTACGGTTTCTGCCAGCATCCCTGTCACTACTTTTAGTTTACATTTCAGTTTTCAAATGGGTTTTGTAAAGAGATTTCGTAAAGATTTATGTCTGATCCAGCTATAAGTAAGATACAAGAGGATGTTTTGTTTATCTGACATGAGCTGAAAATTATATTTGTTGCCATAAAAGGAAACAAACAATCTGATCTTTCTTGGAGTAAGATTTGACTGAGCAGATCCAGCAGCCGAGGAGACAAGAAACATGGGATGAACCTGAAACTCCTGTGTCACCGTTTCTGACCGTTCAAGCTTGTCGGTTCTTCTCCAACAGTTTGGTTGAAATCACAGTAAACATTGGATTTGTGAAAACGCATTTCACATCGTGCAGTGACTCACTCTGGGTAGAAACACGGTGGTCTCACTGGACTGTTTATGCAGGAAACATGTAAATATTGTGTGCAGAGGAAACAAGCCCTTCACTTTCATCCTCTTACAGCAAATCTGCTGTAATTTATTGCCAACTTTTTCAAAAAATGTAAATTATTAAACAGTTGGAAACTTCCAATGTGTAATCTTGTTTAGATAAAGTTGTACAACTGTTCATAAAGTGGAGACTTTTTTATTATTATTTTGATGCAATGCAGACAATGCCATAAAGGCTTGTGGAAGTCACAGCAGGATGAGATGCCAACAAACATTACATTTGAACCTTCCCTGGATGATCTGCTGCCGCCTGTTTCAGCTGAGACTCCCAGAGACGGCAAATGTGATCAGTGGTGATCTGTCTGTCTCTTTTCATTTCCCACAACTCCAATCATTTTCAGTGCAAGATGAAGTTCTATGATGCTTTTTTATGTTAAGATCTTTAACAGATACATTGTTTTTTAAAGATATACAAATGGAACACAAAGCAATGTTTAACATTTGCAGTTGTACTCTGACTTCTCTTGATCTTTCCTTAGACCACATAAAAACGCACAAATATTAATAATCTTAATTTTTACAAGAAAACAGACTGGGCCAGACATAATCATCTCCTGCCATTCAATTTATTTAGTTATTTAGCTATTTAACATATTTATCTGTACAAACCAAAATCTGATGTCAAACAACCGGAACACTTTAGTGCAATGTGAACAATGAACAACTAACAACTATGTCACAAAATATGACAGGACATTAATACAATGTGCAATAACAGAAAGTAGTGTTCTAATTATGATTATGACGTTTTTAATTAAAATCCCACAACCTAAATGTCTTAAAAAGCCATTTTTCATGTTGATCTGAACCCTCTATTTCCAAAATCTCTTCTGAGGGGGCGTGGCTTTTGGAGCAGAGTAGCTCCACCCCTGATTTTCAGTCCTGCTACTGTAAGTATTGGATGAAACTCACACAAAAATCCAGTGATGCTGATTTGACCACAGAAATGTGAACGGCGGCTCATTTGACTGCAGTCAATGTGAAGATACCATCTTCTCTTCTCCAGAACCTGAACTAGACACTAGGAACAGATGAGGGTTTAGTGCATGTGCAGCAGAGCTGTTGATGGAAAGAAGATCATTCATTCAAACAGAGTCTGTCCAAGACAGTTTGATTGATTTAAAAGGAGAAATACTCAGAAATGTAAAAATAAAATGATTTCTTATTACATTTGTTCTCTTTCAGAAGAAAAATGACACACAGACATGTTAAAAACAAAAAAAAAACAGGATTTTCATTGTAGAGGGACCCTCAAAGACTTGGCAGCCAGAGTGATATTGCAACAGGTTGCTCTACACATCTAAAAACGGTGCTGAGCTACTGTATGTCAGCTGGTTTTTAAATGCGTTCTACACTGCTTCCTTACAGCTAACCGTAGCCACACCTCCTCTAATACTCATTTACATCCTTATCTTAGCAGAACAAAAATAATAAATCATGCTACTGCTATTGCTTTAATTGGTTTTGATGTACAGGGACAATGAACAGTCAGCTCACAAACAAACCAGGCTAAAACTAATTCAGGAATAATCTTCTTACACAGGCATGCATGGTTTCTGCTGCTCATCAGTCACTGCTCGCATACGCTCACCTGCAACCGCAGGTGAGAGTGTGTGTCCACATTTCTGCAAGCAAATGTTGTATCATAGTTGCAGCTGGAGTGTGTGTCTGTTGAGAAGTGATAAGCTTGTGGCTTCTGAAGTTCTGGCTTTCCTAAATATGTTGCTCCCATCTCTGTGTGCAATTATTCGCTGTGGCAACAGGCCAGAGGAGAGCGAGGAGGGAGGAGAAAGAGAGCAGCATTCATCATTTGTTCAGTAAACGCTCACCCTGTGACCGAACGGCGACATTGTTTTCTTCATTTTATTCGTTTAGGTCAGCCGCTGATAATTTACACCCATCCTCCTTTAAATAATGATGCCTTTAGAGGTGGAGAAACCTCTTGTTTATGCAGAGTCAACATTGAAGTCTTGACCGCTCTTTGTCAAAGTCAACATGATGAAGTGGCCCGTCTTCTTGGGGTTTGCTCCAGCCAGAAACGGGATTTTCTGTGCCTCATTCATGAGTGCGTGTAAACAAATGGGGTTGATGTGGAATCGATTTTTCTTGTTCATCCACAACAACCTTGTCTTTCAAGTCCACAGTTCTCAAAAACATCAGTACAGTGGACCTGGGGGCCCACACCTCTCTGCTCTTGACAAATTGATCTACTTTAGTAATAGTATCACCACTCACTGCAGGGAGAGAGACACGTGCACACCTACACACAGTGCGAGGTACACAAGTGTGTTCCACTTGGCTGCCCATGTGTGTCAGCTGAGCTGGTGCATCAAGGGGGGAGGCAGATACACTGACGAGAGAGCTGGAGGAGAGCTGGACAGATGGATAAAAGAAAAGAGAAATGTTTCCAAAGCAGTGGTGAGACCACATCAAAGAAAGCTGCTCAGATGCAAACTTACAGAAAGCTGGAGAATTAAAAATGTGTCCTCGGTCGTCCTCATCTGTTGGGGGGTGATACCCTCTTCATGGTGCAGAGAATGTTGTAGCTTGGGAGAAGCAGATATATTTGGGTGTGGGAGGACATCTTTCTTCCTGATCCGTCTCGTGTTTTCATCGACCTGAGCTCGCTGGCTCACCTTGAAATCCTCAATTTCATGCTACTAAGGGCATTCCCAAATAATGAAGTCACAGGAAAGTCACTGGAGAATCTGTCACAAGCAGCAGCAGCAGCAGCAGCAGCAGCACAGAGGCCGGTAGCTGTTTCACCCCGAGCTCGTCATTGCTTTACCTTCATGTCGGGCCTTAAGTGAAATTGTGTGAATAATAATAAAAGAAACAGACATCACCTTAAATAGATGGCCTGCTTTTCCTAAAATATGTATTTCACAAAGGGCTGGGCGATATAGTTTTTTTTTTCCATATTGTGCAATATATCACGATATAAACCAAATAACTATATTTGTCAAATTTTAACAGTCTGTGACTCATAACAGAAATGTGTAATCATTACCGAGTTATTTAGATTTAAATATTCATTTCTTATCGAAATTTATATAGATGCTCTGAAGGAACATGATGCAAATGTTTTTTTTTGTTTGTTTTTTTCTAGATAACTGAGAAAAAAAAAAATCTAGCAGCCAAACATATTTTTACCTCCCAAGTTATAAAACTATTTTACACAGAAATAGCTAAGGCATTTTACTATTAAACCCTTTTCTGGTTATTTATTCATTTATTTATTTTGAAGAAAATAAAATGGCATAAAATGAATTTATAAAAGGTCTTGATTGTCATCTAACTGTAAACTCAAATTCAAACATGCTGAGAAAACAAAGACAGATTTATTAGAGATTTCCTAATTCTGCCTCCAGGTGATTACATTTTACATTAAATAATGACATAAACAGCTTGAAAACAGTATCATGATTTGGATTATTGTTATGATATAATCACTAACATTATAACTGAACTTTTAAGTGGTGGAATATTAAGCATATCACCTGATAGGTCACCACTTTAAGTGCAACACTGTCTCTTTAATGCTTAAAAGATGCTGCTAAAACTCAGTGGAATCCATTCTGTTATTATTTGGAAAACACATTTTTTATTCATGTTTGATGAAATAATCTTGTATTTATCCACCACGTCTTAAAGCCCGGTCTACGAAACTACTGTGCTGTTAAACTGGTCTGTATTTACATAAAGCAGATTCACGGAGGGGCGAGTTAGCATTTGCATGACAGCATTAGCATCTAACAAGGTAGCATCATAGCATTACCATCTTACAACAGTGCTGTCAACAAATCAACACCTTATATTAATCTGTCTGTTGCTACTTTAAGTAAAGCAGCTTTATCCTCCAATTCTCCACTGCTCTCAATGCATCATTAAGATCTTGACTCAGATGGTCTGCTTTGGTGCCAGAGATATAGATTGTAGAATCATCTGCATAGAGTGCAATAATGGCATGTTTCAAAACCAAAAGTAAATCATTTGTAAAAATTGAAAATAAAAGTGGCTCCAAGCAGCTGCCCTGTGGTACCTCACAACATAACCTTTGCGTCTCTGAGTAACTTCCATTAAACAGAACAGTAAATGATCTGTTTTCAAGATACAGTAACTTTGGATCCATTTAGTGACAGAACTTTTGAACCCATAACTATTCAATTTATCAATTAGTAACTCATGATCCATTAAATCAAAAGCTGCACTTAAATCTAATAATATAGGACCAACAATTTTTTTTCATTTTTTTTTATTTCATGTAACCAGTCGTCTGTTGTTTGTACTAAAGTTGTCCTTGGGGAGTGTCCTTTTTATAAGCACGTTGATAGATGGAATTCAAACTATTTTCATTGACATAAAAAATTATTTGATCTTAAATTTTTTTTCCCCCATTATTTTACTAAGAATTGGCAAATTACTAATAGGTTGACTATTCTTACCAGAGAAATGTTTTTTTTTGTTTGTTTTTAACAAAGGAGCTATTTTTGCTGTTATTCAGGCGACAGGACAAATATTTTTTCTAAACTTAAATTAATTAGGTAACATAATGGCAAAGCAATCGGAATCAAAAGGAAGGGATTCTATCGCAATAGACTCATTTCTGGGGCTGGGAATCAATTAAAAAATGTAACTGATTAATCGCAAACCTGGAAAAACTTAATCGTGATGAATCACAATTCCAGCTTTTTCCTTTTTCCCATAAATTTTGCCTATTATGTTTGTAAAAAATAATCTAAGAAAAATATGGGGGAGAAGTTTGATCCCGCTGGATTTCAGGTCAACTCACCTGGAATCTGCTCACAGGTGGGGGTGTGTCTGTCCACTCTGAACTGCTTGCCTCTCAAAACGGCGGCATGCAGTGAACCGCGGAGTTCAGCGATTTCTAGTCAACGCCGGTGCTTGTTATCATAGAAAGTTCATGTCGGTCCCCATCCCAAAAATAAAAGGACTGGTTTTATTGTTGTTGAATTTGTACTTGCAGACCACTTGCAGACCACCACAGCGGGTCTTTCGCTCTGCGCTGCAGCTGTCAGAACAACGTTCATCTTCCGCCTCCATCCATCCATCTTCTCGGCCGCTTATTCCCTGTCGGGGTCGAGGGGGTGCCGGAGCCTATCCCGGCTACTGATGGGCGAAGGCGGGGTACACCCTGGACAGGTCTCCAGTCTGTCGCAGGGCCTCAATCACACACCCATCCACTCTCCCATTCACACCTAGGGGCACTTTAGAGTCACCAATGAACCTATGAAGCATGTTTTTGGACGGTGGGAGGAAGCCGGAGTCCCCGGTGAAAACCCACGCATGCACGGGGAGAACATGCAAACTCCACACAGAAAGGTCCCAGCCGGGATTTGAACCGGGGCCTTCTCGCTGTGAGGCAAGAGCGCTAACCACTGCGCCACCATGCAGCCCATCTTCCGCCTCATTTACTAAAATAAAAGATTAATTTTGTCCAAAACTAGAAATAAATTCTGTATTATATCTTTTATTCAATAAAATATCAAATGTATTTTAGTCTGAGTTGTATTACGTTGCTGCACGTCAGGATGCCTGAGGGCGTCTCCAAGGCCCCACCCCATGGCAGGGTCAGGGTGGCCAAATTAATAAATAATAACGCATTAATTCTGTTAGATTAATTGCATGCATTAACGTATCAACTTTCACAGCCCACTGATTTCATATCGAGAAAAAGTTCTAAAGCGATAAATATCATTATCGTTTATCGCCCAGCCCTAATTTCACATATACTTTTTCATTCTCAAGTTTAACTTGAATTGCCAATTAACAGGTCAGTGATCAATAGTTGTGTGTGATCCTAAAGTCAAACCAATTTAGGAAAAATCCTCTGAGTCTGCTTCCATCTGGCCTCAGTAAGGGACTTGCTGACTTCATCAGAAACATTTCCGTACATTCCCCCATACTAAACATACACTGGCTGACAACGGAAAGGAAATACTTCCCCTGGAATGAGACAGGCCTTTAGCAGAGCCAGATTTAAGAAGGGCATTTATCCAAGATCAATAGGACATTCTCAGATTCACTGAAACATCTTCTATAAAAAAGAGAACGTATCAACTGCAGCTGTGGGACATACCGTTGATACATCAGGAATTGAAAGAACAGAGGAGGGACAGTACCTCCAAAAATGAACCTCAGCAGTCCAGGCCTTTAACAGCAAAACTGAAGGGACGACTCAGGGGTTTTAAGTCTTTCTAAAGGTAAAGAGGGTGTAAAAGCCTGTTGATGGTTCCATTATTTTATATTATGGTAAAATAAAACCTTAAATTGCAAAAAACAACAGAAACTGAGGGTTATCATCACACTTGAAACTGCAGGCCTCCCAACGAGGCTCCACCTTCCAGTGTGAAATAAATAGTATTTCACAAATGTTTTTTTTTTTTTTTAGTGTTCCAAATGAAATAAATGTGGATATACAGCAGGGGCTGCTGTTGAGAGCGCATCACTCAGAAATGAATGAACGGATCAAAATACCGCTTTGAGGTTCTCTATAGTGAGGAATGAACAGTAGAATACACTTAAAAGCTCAAAAAGTAGTTTTTCCCTGATATAGCCTCTTCACGGTTTGTGGGGCCACCTCAAGGAATGTCATGTAAATTGAATGTATCATTGTGGTACCATGCGGTACCATGTGTATCAGGAAACATCTGTAAAGCTTATGGAAGGTGAACACCCTTACAAAGTAGGGTGATGCTGTCATATAGTGTCATTACGCTCCACTGCAGTCGTTTGTGAGGTGTGAGTACTCACTCCTTACTGAGGCGTGTGCATGCTGCATGTATGGTGTGTACAGGTGACACAGAACTGACCATAGGACACCAGGATGTCCACACAACTGTGCGTAGATTGTCTAATTTCCTTGATTCTAACAGTCAGGCTTCAGCAAGGAACGCGCACAATATCTGAACAGCAATACAGGCTCAGGATTTGGCGGACGTTTTCACCAATTTCACCCCTACTTACTCGTGTGTGTTGTATTAGCGTTCGCTACAACCTGTCACGAGTAGCATATTTGTAGAAATACATTTTTGACTTTACGGGTTTATAAAGCGGCCTACAAACACATACTCCCGGTATCCGCCCATGAGGGCAGTTGAAATTCAGACTTCAAGCAAAGATCTTTCTAAGCAGAATTTCTGCAACTGAAGGCATTTCTTCTGCATCTTTAATGTGACACATAATCGTGGCTGCTTCATCGTCAGTCATTGCTTCCAGTGAAGTCTTGCACTTTAGAGGTGTAGAGCTGCAAGCAGAAAGTGAATTGTCATGGATTAGGAAGGCAAAAACATATTCCTAATATCCGGCCGCGCTTAAAACCGCAATTAATTATGTACCCCTGCTAAACCTATTACCAGAGCAAAAAGTAATTAACTCAAGTTTCTGCAAACCCCTGATATGTATGACAGTGTTCCTCCACCTTCGCTTCAGGAGCCGTGGCAAAAATCAATGCAAAGAGATAAAGCTGAGGCCCCATGCACGCTTGTCAAACAGCAGGACAGACCAGTGTGAGATCATTGCTGTTCTTTTCATTTAGCCATGTTGTGCTTTCTCCCCTTTTCTCTCTTGGGACCAGAAAATCCAAGAACAGAGAAGAAGATGAGCTGAAGTCCTTGATCAACAAGCACCTTATTGACAAAATGACATCATGTGACCCAGAAAAAAAGTGTTTCTAATCAAGTCTTCGTGTGACAGCAACACATTTAAAATTCTGCAACAGTAATCAGTCGGGAGTATCTATTAGCTTGTTGGTGGTTGGCTGCAGAGCTTTAGACCAAGCAAAGGCTCACATCTGCACCGATTCCCTTATAGAGTCTGCCAGTTATGACAGCCTCTGTCCCAACTGCTGCCTTCCACAGAGTCTGCAGCAGTGCACGGGCGTCATTAGCTGCACATTGGAAACAGCCTGCAGAATGCGCCTCGGGGAAGAATGGAGAGCTGCTGCTTTAGTGCACAGCCAGACCTAGTTATGTCAGAAGTATTCTCAGGGGTGGCAAGACAGTGGAAGGAAGGGAAACCTCTCCAGAAGCTACTCCAACAAGTCACTTAATGCTGTCTTCATCCACCAATGAAGAAGGTCAGTCCACAGATCTTCATGCAGATCAGCCCACTCTAAAACTGAATAATTCACGTTTTCTTTTTGACACCGGTTACATCACCTTCTCTAATGACATTACATTTATTTTTAGTTCCATCACTAAGTGTTCTATGCTTTAGTTCTGTTACCAACAGAGATGGGTGATTCTTTATTTTTATTTTTTTCTGCAGAAAGAGGTGCAACATTTCCAACATCAATGCATGTTTTCATGATTATAATAAAAACGGCCAAAAAGAGAATTCAGAAGGAGGCTGGTGAATGTTCCAAGGTAGGAGCGTCAAACTCAATCGCACAGGAGGCGAAAATCCAAAACACACCTTCAGGCACAGGCTGAACAGGATAAACATGTATTTAACACAAGGAAATACACTTTTAAAACTTTAAAAATTTATTTTTTTACCTTTATAAGTAATTAATATTATTATATTGTTCCAGAATAAATCAACTTAAACCTTTAACCTTTTAACACCAGAGCTCCAGTGTTTGTTCTTTGATTTACTGTAACTTTTCAACCATTAAGATGATTTTCTCCTTCAAAATCTCCTGGAATTATTGTGTTAACAGTTGAAAAGTTACAGTATGTTAAAGATTTCATGTTTAAGCGTCACCGACGACTGTATCATGTAGCTGAAATATTATCTAAACTCAAAAACAGACTAAAAAACAGACAAGAAAATAAGCAAATACGTAGCTGTAATATTAGCTTAGCTCCGAAAAAGCATAAAAAAACAAGATTAGCCTAAATTAGCCAAAACAGCTAGAATGTAGCTGAAATATTAGCAAAACTCCAAAACAGCCTAAAATCTTAGTGAATACCAAAATAGTCAAAAAGCTACCAGAATGCCCATTTTTAAAACTTTAAAACTGTAACTTTTTAACAAAATTATGAATAATAAAAAGTCCGGAATTTCGCTCCAGAATAAATCAACTTAATTCTTAAATATCTTTAAATATTTTATTCTCCATCAAAATATACTTTGTCAAAATGATACAAGTTAGAAATAAGTGGACGAAAACATCGGGCTGTTAATAGCAATACAGTAAAATGATCTGGAGGGCCGGATCCGGCCCCCGGGCCTTGACTTCGTGTTCCAAAGACTTGTTAGCGCCCGTGGTCATGATGGGCGCAGGCAGGACAGCCAACTGTGTGTTCTGGTAAAAGGCAGCACAGAAGGGAGGCTCGAGTCTATCATGCTGGTCAAAGATTACGAACACACATGTTCCGGTGCCAGACCAGCCCGGCACACCGCAGGAAGAGAACCGGGCTCCCTGTCTTCCCTCTGATGCAGATGTGGTCCAATGCAAGCGGCGAACAGATGCTGGGATGTGAAAACAGCGTCTTCTGCTCTCTTCTTTGGCTTATAAAGTGTGTTTCTGCGGCTCCACATCTGGGATGTGAGTGAGTGTGATACTGTGACATTCTGGCTCTCCCAGAGGTGTTCCATGTCAGACAGAAATCCCAACACTGCTAATAAGGCTAATAAAACATGTCAGGGGTCTGGGGGAAGAAAGACGATGGATCCAAATCAAATACGCTCGGATGGTATGACTGAGAATTTTTATGAGCCCATTTGATTACTTTTTTTTCACTCCTGTCAACTCCAGAAACTATTGATCTTCATCTCTCAACTGCTACAAATTTTAGAGGATTTCAAACCTACTGTAATTTCCAATCTCTGTCTAAAGTATAAGTCGCAGCGGCCAAAAAATGCACAATAAAGTAGAAGAAATCATGTATGTCGTCATAAGAAGTGTATTTTTAATTTTGTATTACTTATACTACAAAACATACGGTCAAAAATTTTTGTTTTTGCTAAAAAAAATCCCCAATTTTGACAAATAAAAGTTCCTGAAATGTAATTCTGTCAGAAAAAGAAACATATTTATAAACTCTAAGAACCAAAATGAAAAGAAGACTGAGTTTGTATTAAGTAGTTTGTAGTCCAGCAAAAACAATTAAAAAATCCCAATAAAAGGTTGATAAACCAAAAACTACTTCAGTGTCTGCATGTTTAGTCTTGCAGGAACATAATTAGGAAAGTCCTTCTGGATGTTCAACAGACAACTTCCAAAACTGGGTTTTCCATAATAACAATAAACCAAGTCTTGTTGACTACTTCAGTGGAGTCAACTCACATCACTCAAAATCCTCTCCGATCCTTCAAATAGTTTTTTTTTTTTATAATTCCAATCAGTAAAACTGACATTTTTTGGAGACCTGGTTGATCTCACAGTTCACCGAGATCTGTTTACTAAAAAACTGAACCAGGAAAACAAATGTGTGTTTGAAGACCTGAAGGTAGAAGGCTGAGATTAGAAAGTGAATTTACAGTTTGCATTTAAACATAGATGGTTGGTAATGCAATTTTGAGCCTAATTTTCTTTATTCATGTCCTCCATCATGAGAAAAACCACCATTTTCATTGGAGCGGGTCTTCCAGTCACGTTTCACCCTAAAATAAGACACTACGAGGACAGGTCGATGCCCCAGAGTTGCAGAAATAAAATGACACATTTTCAAAAACACTTCTTTTCTTATTGGCTCAGATTTTCTTTTTATACCTGAGCCAGCCATTGTTAGCTGTTAGCCAAACAGGCTGATAGTGGCATGCTGTCACAGACCTGCTGTCTGATTGTCACTCCGTGTGTGTGCGTGCGTGTCACTTCAGGCCAGCCTCCTGTTGAGAGAGCAGCGGTGCGACAAAAGAACGATGATTAATTTCACCGGCGGTAACCTGTCTCGCTCATGCGGCTGGTGTGAAGGCAGAGATGTGGGCTGTGCAGTCAGCAGGTGTGCTGCGATACTTTGGACGCCCTCCAGTCAGGGTCAGACAGACGCAGACCTTTTAAATCCACCCCCCCACCCCACCCGTGCTGCCATTCTCGCTCCTTGCTTTGGTCCCATCCCTCTCTCCGACTTCCTGCATATATAATGTCCGTTCGGGGTCTTTCCCTCTCTGTCTGTTGGTGCTAAATTGAAATTCCTTTTTGAAACGGCTGCTGAGTTATGATCCCTCTGTGGTTGTGTGTGTGTGAGTGTGTGCAGACCAGACTCTCAACAGATGAGAGCAAAATCAATTTCATTGGGGATCATGAATAGGAGCTGTTAACACACACACAGTCACACACTTTCATTAGGAAGATGCCTTCCCTCTCCACCCTGTCTTCACCCCTCTTCATGAAAGCCTCACTCGGACATTTAGGAAAAAGTTAACAGGCTTATTACTCGCCTCCTCGGTGGACCTCTGTGACTTTGGTCCCGGTGAAAAAAAACGCAGAGGTTAACCCCCTGTCCTTTCCGCATCCCGCCCTTCTCCTCTTCCTCTTTCCCTTTCTTTCCTTCAGCCATGTAATTGACATTAATATGTTTAACAGATGAAGCCGGACAGGCCGCTTCTGTGTCGGACATGGATGAGATAAAGAGTCTGATGTCTGTGATAAAGCGGAGAGACAAAGGAGATCAGGAAAAGGAAATCTCAAAGGGGAAAAGGGAGATATGAAGTAAAGTCAAACAGCTGCGGGAGATATTTAGGAAAAGCTTTTTAAAGGCCTAATCTGATGAAAGCTGTGTTTTTGGCATGTTCTTGTGGCATTTTTAGAGTGTATATAAAGAAAATTAACCCTTTTAACACGTAAAGCTTACTTGAACACAAAATCTGTAACTTTTCAACTGTTAACACAATAATTCCAGTAGATTTTGAAGTAGAAAAGCCGCTTTTCTACTTCAAAATCTACTGGAATTATCGTGTTAACACTTGAAAAGTTGTAGCAAATCAAAGAACATAAACACTGGAGCTCTGGTGCCAAAGGGTTAATTTAAAGGGTTATTTTACAAATATATTTGAATATATTCAATTTTACTACTTGGTCTCTTAGCTGGTATCATTTTAACCAAAACAACCTCTCCTATCTTTATTTTGTCTTTTTTCCATGTTGTTTTCACAAAATACACATAAAATCATACAAAACCTGAAAATTCTGTCTTGAAAAAAGAGAATAATTTTGCTGTGGAGACCCCAAAAATGTACAACGAGCCATTATTACAACATAGAATGAAAGTCTTAGGTGTCATTTTATTAAAAAAGGACAAGAACAAGCTAATTTCCATTATTTTGAATAAAAAAACAAACAAAAAAAATCAGATTTCTTTGTGCTACAAAGATTCTCTATATGAAAAATTAGAAAAAAACAACCTTTTATCCTCATATGTTTTAATATTTGATAACACACAAGTGTTTTCTCATTTTAGCTAAACTCCATCCGGATGGGAGTTTTTACGCTTCAGTTTTCAAAGACAGAAGTTTAGTAAGCTCACTGAACATCAGCCAAACGTTTAGAAACATCTCTAAAAAGTTCTAAATCAAAGCAAGCGTTGAAAAAGAGGCAATAAAGTGGATACAAGGACAATTCCAAAAGTCTGAGATTAAAGAAAGTCTCTCTGGGTTCCTTCTGTCAGCCGCACGTTTGAAGTCCACCTCAGAGGGAGGTTTCATAATGTCAGGCAGCATTTGATCATTTCAGGCTTTCAGGTTTACAAGTGCTGCCATCATAGCAGCCAAACAGCAGAACATCGTCACATAGTTTTACTCTGCTGTTAGTAAATGATCAGATATAACCTGAAGATCTTGTACTTTCACTTCTGTTTACATCCAAATTAAAGCTCCTTAATAGCAGCTATTAAGAAACATCTAAATATCTAAATAACAATATGTATTTGTCAAAATAATTAATATTCTATGAAGTTTGAAAAAGATTTATTTTAAATAGAGGAAACATTTATTTAAAAGAAGAAAATAAATAAAAAGTTAAGTAAATCATAAAAGAAGTGGGACTATATTTCCATTCTGTGTACTTCCTTTGTAAGCGATTAATCAAACTATATTAAACAAACCTAATCCGACCCCCGGGTAACTCAACCGGCCCACCAGATCATTTTATTTGATTTTTACCCGATGTTATCTTGTGCTTATTTCTAACTTGTATAATTTTGACAAAATAGATATTTTTATGGAGAGTAAAATATTGAAAGTTATTTAAGATTTAAGTTTATTTATTCTGGAATATTATTCCTGCCTTTTCATTATTTATAATTATGTTTAAAAAGTTACGGTTTTAAAAAATTTTAAAAATTGGCATTTTGCTAGATTTTTTTTGACAATTTTGCCAATTGGTACGATTTTTATAGGATATTTTGAAGTTTAGCAAATATTTCAGCTACATGCTAGGTGTTTTGGCTAACCTAGTTTTTTTGTATTTTTAGGCTAATTTGGCATTAAGCTAATATTTTTGCTTGCTATCATCTTCAGCGTTTTCAGCTATTAGCTCAAGTGATTTCAGCTATCAGCTTCAGTGATTTCAGCTTACAGCATTCACACTAGCATTATTGCAGGCAATGGTATATATGTAGTTTATAACTATGTTAAAAAGTTACGATTTTAAAGTTTTAAAAATGTAGTTTTAGTGTGTTTATTAAATATTTATCCTGTTCGTCCTAAGGTGTGTTTTGAATTCTGGCCCCTTGTGCGATTGAGTTTGACACCCTTGATTTGATGTTTTGTGTGCATAACTGCAGATATGTATATGATTACTATGAATTATACTATATTTTTTAATACATTAATTACAATTCATGTATTTATTTATGTTAATGTATTTTTTATTGCGTTATGAATTAATATTTGAAATAGATTAAATTGCTTGAAATAAATCAATTTGTATAATATATGTTTTCCTTTTTTTCAATTATTTCAAGATAATTTTTCTCTAAATTAAGGATCTATTTAGTGAAAAGTTATCGCTGATTCATATAAAGCAGAGGTATCCAAATCCAGGCCTCGAGGGCCAGGCTTACCTGCTGCTAATTACCTGCTGATTACCTGGATCAGGTGTGTTTGTCCAAATTAGGAGCTTCAATGGCAGAGGCCATCATACACCAGCCCACAAAGTCTGGATTTGGACACCCCTGATATAAAGTAAAAAATGCTTCAATCTGAAAAAGAAAAAAGAAATGTATAAAAGTTCAAATCTGAGCATGTTTAGAGACGCTATTGACGTTTCAGGCAATATTTTTAACACTTTTTAACTTAAAAAGAACAAACTTGTGATCCAAAAGCTCAGCGGGCATCATCAGCATCAAACTGTCCTGCCATGGGAGCATCTGCACGTCTATCTGCGCTGTTTTCTTTTTTTTTTTGCTCTGTGGCTCCACCAGAGCGTGGCTGTTAATCACTTCCGAAAGGAGAATTTAAAGCGTGATGGAGAGCTGAACCGTCGTAGAAAGAGCGGTATCTCTGTTCTGCATGATCCTTCATCTTCCCTTAATGTGCCTGAGTTGATCTACAGTTTTATTTCTTTTGTGATATAAAACTAATTGATTGGTGGATAATTAGAATGCAAATTGCAGCAATTATGCTAGGCGCACTCACCGGAGTGGCACTGCTGAGCGGGGCAGAAATATGTATGATTGTCTGACTTCAAAGAGGTAAACTAATCAGTAAAAAAAGGAGCTTTTTAATGACTCATAAGCTCTTGCTAACATCAAAGCAGTCAGCTGTGTGGGTCTTTTTTTTTCCTGGGCTTATAATCGTCGTGGGAGCAGTTACAAAAAGCATATTTAATAGGCACCTTTTAAAGCAGGTAGATGCTGTTTTTGAACTCACTCGCTTTCATCTTTAAAGATCTGTAAGGATAAAAAATATGCACACATTGGCGGTATAACACATTTTCAAATGCCCAACTGTCACTCTGATTTTCACTAATGTGGCTTTGAATTTAGCCACAACACAGGAAGGAAGTGGAATTCATCAGGGGCGTCCTTTTCAGTATTTTAGCTCTGCAGAGGCGGGTGACATTTATGATGGGCTTTTGTCATGTAAAGCTGCACTTTTGAAAGCCTAAACAAACTAGAAAAGTTGCATTACCTGTGATAATGCTAGAGTGAATGTATTTTGCTGAAATAGTTGCTGAAGATGCTGAAGCTTTTTGTTAAAAATGGTGACACAATTTACTTTAATTGCTGCAGGGATTTACTGAAAATGCAAAAGCTATTTGCAAAAACGGAAGTTTGCTAGAAGATTTTGTCAAAGAACTATGAAAGGGTGCTGAAGGTGACCTAAATTTCTTATAATTTTTGTTGTAAAATTGCTGAAAAATCCCTAATTCATGCCAAATTTACAAAAATATTTAGTATGTTGCTTAAATATATGCCTTAGTAGATGTCAAATTAGCCAAAAAATAGCTTGTTGCTTAAAAACTACAAAATACCCCAAAATTTCTCAGTAAACTAAACTAGTCAAAAACGTTAGCATGCTAAACACTAAATTAGCCTATAAAATCCCATTAGATAACAAATCAGCCAAAAATGTTAGCATGTTGCTAAAATATGAGCTAAACTTCAAATTAGGATAAAAACCCCAGTATATGCCAAATTAGACAAAAAGCTAACACATTGCTTAAACACTAGCTAAACCTCCAAACTGCCTAAAATTCATCAGTAAAAAAAAATTAGTCATAAACGTTAACTTGCTGCTAATATAGAAGCCAAACAGTAAATTAGCCTTAAAACCTCAATAGATAACAAATTAGCCAAAATAGCACATTGCTTAAATACTAGCTAAACTCCAAAATAGCCTAAAAGTTCTCAGTAAACTAATTTAGCCAAAAACTTTAGCATGTTGCTAAAATATTAGGTAATCTCCAATTCTTTTTGAAAATTACTATAAAAGATGAAAACATAGCCCATGAATATATTTTAAGTCTTGTTGTTAATCTACTTAAAAATGTTGCATTTGACACATTTCTTATTCATTTCCTATGGGGCATATTTTGTTCAATATTTCAAAAACTATAAAATTTATGAATACCAAAAATACAAGCAGTAATGTCCTGAACAAGCTGGACGTTTTGATGCTGAAATCCCTGAAAGTGTGATTGAAAGGAGCGAAGGAATCATTACTGCTTCAATACTTACTAAGCAATCACACAAAATATCGCAAGATTGCAAGATGTCTGTAAATTTTCAGGAAGATTAAAACATTTTAAAAAAGTAAAAGGTTCTGTGCTGCTGCTGTTTCATCTGTGCTTCAGGTCACAGAAGGAGCACAGAAACCTGCAGGCCAGGCGGCTTGATGAGAATTCACAGTCACCTGCCTCAGTCTGCAGCCTCCTCTGTGCCAGCTGACCTGAATCCCTCTCCAACTGCCCTCTGCCCCGAGCTGTAGGGCAGAGCGAGCTCCGCTCCCATTACCGCTTCGCTCCACCGCAGTCCGAAATGACGGTCCAGGCGTGCAGCGGTCTGAGGATGGCAACATCAAGTGTTTGTGTTTAATACTCGCGTGCACTGTTTGGTTTTTGACAGTGAGAGAGAAATCATCAGAGCTGTAAAAAGCAGAGCAACAAAAGGTCAGAGTCGCTTTACGTCAATAAGAGTTTTACAGTGAGGTTATTGATGTGGAAGCAACGTAGGGGACCGCTAAAATAAATGACCTTTGGGTCTTAACAAAAGGGAAGAAAACACACAACTGTCGGAGTCCAGAAAAGTTTGGTTAATCTCAACTTTTCTGATAGAATCACAAACGTTTTTTTTAGATTTGCTTTTGACATTTTCAGCAGGTTATATATTTTATATCCATCAGGATTAGGATCATCAATCTGAAAGGATTTCTTTAATTCTTTTTCTATCCTCAGTGAAGTAATTCACAGAGTGGAAAAAGTGAAAGTTTTTTACAGAATGTTTTTTTAATGATTTTTGTGATATCAAGTTCACATCTTCCTTAAAAAAAACTTCAAACTTTATGTATTTGAATAACGCCTTCCATTCATGGAAAACTCAAAGCGCTTAACATAAAAGCAAATAAAATACACATTAAAAACACAAAGAAAACCGAACATTTACTCAGCAAAGTACCCCTTCCTCCACAGTTCCTCCCTCAACCCGCCCAGTCCCTCAATATAACAGTTGACAACATAACTGAACTAAGACTGAAGACGTTTACCTTCTTAAAAATTAATATTCGACTAAATTGACCACGGTTTTTGTATTATTTTGACTTTTCCACAGACCTTTAAAGTAAGGAAAAATATAAAAATGGAGCAGCTAAAGCAGGAGTCTGCAACATCCTCTTAGGTTGATTTGTCACTGACAGCAGACCTCAAAGTCTTTCTTCATCCTGTGGACAAATGAGACACTGATTTGTATTTGTGTCATTGCTACTATTATGATACATATAAATGAACTATTGTGTTTGACATTAAAATCATACATTTACATAGAAAATATTAATTTACAGAAAAAACAGTATTTCTTGCAAAAAATGAAATAGTTTATGTTCTAGTGACCTTTCAAAATAAAAGACTCTGTGTCACATAAGACTGTTTCCCAACCCTGGTCCTTGGGAAACACTGTCCTGCATTTGATCAATGAGTTGAGAATCATGATGGATCATCTCAATGCAGAAAATATAGTAGTTGGTAGGAAGGACAATGTCAGCATTGATTAAAAAAAGACTTTATATTACCATTTGTGGGGCATCTCAACCAGAAATCCCAAAATCACAGTTAATTAAGTGACCACTGCGGTATATTTGTTCAAAAACAGATAATCCACCTCAGGATGCTGCACGCGTGAAGTATGACATCTGGTTGATGCTTAACAACCTTTTGATTGATTTTCTGTGTTACTTGGTTCTCAAAAATGTTTAAAATGTTTTAGTACAATGTAAGCTATAAAGCCCTGCCTGATGGATTGCATTGTGGGTAGTGTAGTCCATAGCCTCGCAGACTGATACGTACTCTCCTTTAACTGTTTGTAAATGAGTGGAATAAAGTTTGAGTTAGTTTACTTTTTTTTTTTACTTTACTACTTAGTTAGATGTGGCTTCCAGAGACCCCAGAGCTAAAGAAACCTGTTGTCATCTGAGAAATGGACTTTAGAAGACTACAATGAGGGCTCTGACACAGAACTAAAAAAAAAAGCCTAAAAGACAAAAAAATCTAGATTTTTATATAATAAAAGTTAGTGAATGAAATGAGTCAAAGTGTGACAAAAAAATCTCAAAAATATCCCATGACTCTGTTTATTACTATTCATTTACGATACCACGTTAGTAATATTGTGAATGGTGTTATCACTGGATGATTTTTCGGTCCAGGTGAACCTCCGGTGTTTCACTTCCTTCTCACAAGTAGCAAAAGCTCACAGAGTGATAACAGCTTGTTAATTCACCGCTTTGTCTGAAAAAAGATTAAGGAATTTCTGGCAGTAGTGTGGCACTTTATAAACCACAAAGGCTGTTGAGACCAATGTGGGGGAAAAAAAATCCAATTGATTAGAGTGAGTGCAGAGAGAGGAAGTTTTAGGAGACTAAACTGTTGTCAGGTGATAGATGAGCAGACACAGGCTGGGAAATTACAAGCAGGGATTCAGGTGAAGAAAAAGCAAAAAAAGAAAGACTTCCTGTAGGAAAATTGACCCTCAGTTTTTGGATTTGCCAGCAGACTCAGCAACACAAACTCACAAATGAAGATGTTTATTTATACAATTCTGGGTGTCTGCATTGAAACATTAAATAAAGTTGTGGAAATGAAATGTCTACATTTTAATTTACATGTTCAGTTAAGGAAAAAGGAAAGTTTATCTGTTTTTTGTGATTTAAATTTGGATCATTTTTAAGGACGATACACAGATAAATGTGATGCAGCGTTCTGGACGGGAAGACTTTTGTCTTCACCTATAAAACAACTCTATGCTCCAGCTGGTTTTGGTTTGAGTGGAAACTGTGTTGCAACAAATGAAAAGACCTGCAGTCAGGAAGCAATCATTTACAACAAAGACTTTCTTCTCTTCTGCCGTTTTCCAGATTCAGGTCAATTCCATTTCCCAGCCGGCTCTGCTGTATGAGAATGTGGTCGTGAGCGACGGGAACCCCATCCTGAGAGATCTCCTCTTCAGCCCGGATCATCAGTTCTTGTACGCACTGACGGATAAACAGGTAGGCCAGAAACAGGATAAATCGATGCTTGCATATTCATCCATCAGGTTTTTTTCTGTTTTTTACCCACCTCAGCCTGTGAAGAGTGGCAGATGGCGGTGAAGCATAACAACCTATGTCACACAGATGCACACACATATGTTTTTCTTAATGTCTTGCATGTTTGCAGGACTCATTTGGGCATTTTCATTTCAGCAATGCAGGTAGTCTGCCGCTTCTATCAATAAAGTTCCTGCTCATTAAAACGCGCGCTCCCATCTTCAATATAACAATAAAGTGAGGAGATTAGAAGAGAATGCAGGTAGTGGAGGTGCACCATAAGGAGCTGATGAGGAAAGATGTATTAAAGCCATACACGGGGGATGCAAGCAATCAAGCTAATTGCATACATACCACAGCATGCACACTACACCACATGGACACTTCTGCAACTTAAGCAGCATTCCACAAACTCCTGCTCCTCAAACTGTCTTTATGAAGACAATCCATCAATAGAAAGCCTGTTTCTGCTGCAATTAAGATGGAAGTGTGGCTCCAGTTAAATGAAAACTCAAGTTTCTTTCATGTCAATTTAGGAACACAGGCTGCACATGAAATGAACCATGTTGGGAAGCTAAAAGCCATCTTGACTTGATGGTTAAACAGCTCCTTTTGATAAACATTAACTTTGTTCATGTTATTCATTCCTCATATCTCACTGTTTATGTGTTTTATTGTGTGATTGCTTAGTAAGCATTCACACTATAGTGATTCTCCTGCTCCTTTCTGTACGTTTTTCTGCACATAAAAACTCAATCACACTTTCAGCTATTTCAGTAATCTTGGTATCAAAACGTTCAGGACGTTACTGCTTATATTTTTGGTATTTATGAACTTTATAGTTTTTTGAAATTTTAAACAAAATATGCCCCATGAATGAATGAGAAAGTGTTTACATTTTCAAATTTTAAGTAGATTAGCAACAAAACTTTAAATATAATCATGTTTACCTAATATTTTAGCAACATGCTAACATTTTTGGCCCATTTGTTATCTACTGGGGTTTTTTGGGCTAATTTACAGTTTAGCTTCTATTTTAGCAACATGCTAACGTTTTCAGTAATTCAGTTAACTGAGGGAATTTTTGGCTTTGAAGTTTAGCTAGTATTAAAGCAATGTGCTAGCTTTTTTTTTTTTTTTTGATCATTTGGTTTCTACTGAGCTTTTTTATGCTAATTTGGAGTTTAGCTAATATTTGAGATTGGGCACCGATTGTGTTTTATGCGGTTCCGGTGCCAAAGCGGTTCTTTGGTTTCGGTTCCTAATCTGTGCGTATTTTGGTACTTCAGTTATAAAAATAATGCCTTCATCTTCCCAAATCAACTCATTTTCATTCTCAAGTCACATATTTGACACATAGTTAAGACCTCCACGTCAAACATAGATTTCTTTGGGGTGGTGACGTTTTTTGACATGCTCGTTGTTCCTATTAAATCTGAGCTTCACAACCTCTTTCGCCGCAAACAGATGACCCGCCCCTCTTTTGGGCAAACCGGTAGTGCACCGCTCTTTCGCTGAAACCGCCTGTGATCCAGAGCTTGTCTGAGGAGTTACAATTGATCTCCCTTTGGGGGTGTGTGCCTGACAGCCACTTCTGTTGTTTCTGTGTCTCTGTGAATGAGTTTGAACGTTGTTACGCATTAACCTGAGAGGAGGAAAAATAGGGCAGTTTTTGTTTTATTATTTTCTCAACAAAAATAAATAGAACACCACGGTTCAGGAGAGCCGAGCAGGCTGACCGTGCTCCCCGCAGCAGCTGTCTCTCTCCCGGCGTGTGGAGCGGGCGAGCTCCGCTGAAGTCTGGTTGCAGCCAGAGAACCACCATGCTGCACCAGGACAAAAACGCTCGTATTGGATTAGCATTTTACCCGCTGATCGGGTCACTGAAAACGTTAGATGGCCAAAGCTGAGTTCCTGAGTTTCTGATGCGACGCCTGTCAAACTTCTGTGATCTGCTGTGAAATGCAGCCAGATATTCGAGCGGTACACGGCGCACGCTCTCACCTCATCAGCGGCTTTATATAGATGACAAATTAGGCAAAAATGTTGCTTAAATCAAGGGTTGGTTTTATTTTAATGAGAAAAACCGGAAAAAAAGGACACGTCAGTTTTTGACGCAGAGGTCTTAACCATGTGTCAATATGTGACTTGAGAATAAAATGTGTTGATTTGGGAAGATGTAGGCATTCATTTTTATTACTAAAGTACCAAAATTGGCACAAATTAGGAACCGAAACCAACGAACCGCTTTGGCACCAGAACCGCATAAAATCCAATCGGTGCCCAGCCCTACCTATTGCTCACCTCACTCTTGAATTGGGGAATTCTCTCCTTTAAAATATGGTTTACTTTCAACATATGTATGTATGTAAGGTAAACTTCTACTGGGATGCAAAAACTGTCTGAGATGCACGCTGACTGATGCCAAAGCGTGGCTGGCATGTAGAAGACTGTTAGAGAAAAGCACACGGGTTCATTCATCATGAGTGAACACTCCAAGCACAACAACCTACTGGCAAAAAAAATAAGTTTAGCTTGGCCATAGCCATGATTACATGTATGTAACGGTCTGCAGGTAATAATAAAATACCAACTTAAATATTAATAAAGAATATTAAGGGTTTAAGTGTATACTGCTAGGTTCACACTGGACGTGGAGTAGTGCGCGTGCCGCTCTCTCCTGCAATTCACAGCAGATGCACTTTTTTCCATGATGGTTGGCAGGCCCTGATAACGACTTTTACTTGCTATAGATAGTCAAGTTTGATCGTCTTCTTGGCGCTAGAGCTTTTTTGTTTTTTTGTTTTTGCCATCATGTAAATTAATAACCTAAGAATATTTCCCCATGTTTCTACTAAGAAGCAATACTTTGTAGGCCTACACCTCTTTAATTAATCTGCTGAGACACAGAGAGAAGTGTGTGTTGTGATTGTGTGTTTATTTTCATCTCTAGTCTGTTTAGACACAAAAACATGATCACATTTGTATATCGCAGTGTTTTATTGCGGAAAATTGGTTATATTTTGAAAATAAACTGAATTTTCTGATGTGTCTTGATGTAACTTCCTGCCAGTATTGACGCAGACCGCTCGCGCCGAAAATAGACCAGACGGCGAAACAATCCACCGCACGGTGCGAGGCTTCTGCGCCGCCGAAAGTACGCGGTCTCCGTTCCGCACTGCTTCCGCAGCGCTTCCGCAGCGCTTCCGCAGCGCTTCGGCGTCCGGTGTGAACCAGGTGTTAGATATGAAAAAAGAACAAACTATTCAATGACCAAGCTGTCACTACACATCACATTGATTTAGCCTGATTCTACCATTCAAATAAAGATAAAAACTTGGCCATATTCCATTATGTCAGATTTCAAACTATATCAAAAGACAGTTTTATGAAGGACAGCGAAAATACTTAAATTCCCTCTTGAAGTTTTCAGGAAGTGTCTTAATTTTCAGTGAGCTAAAGTCTCAAAATCTTGATGTAATTGATTCCATTAATGCGTCAGCTCACATTTCACCCTTATCTCCTCTTGAAACTGATGTGTTATTAGGTGCAATCTAGTTACATTTGTTATGGAAAAGCTCCAAAGGGATTAATTCTCACTTGACATGATCACATTTGGTCTCCTGGGGTTTGATGGAAAGCCGAGCATGCATGGCAGAGGCGAGAGGAGAAAAACTTTGAGAGGCACGCTATTACGGAACATAAATGGAACTACGGCCTTTTTAACTTTAGATTTCATCTAAAACGCTCTAATTGATGAGTCTGAAGCTGCGCTCAGCCTCCTTTCTGTACCTGCATGGTCCCCTTATCTCACTGCGGTTAATGACCTTGATGTGATAACCTTCATCAAGACTTCCCCAGTATGTAGACAGAGCTGCTGCGTAATATACCAGTGATTAGGCTTAATTGACTTCCATGTGTCTGAAAGAGCGCAGAGAGGAAGCCAAGTGTAATTGATACAAATGGATGGCATCACCGCCAGTTTGACGGGGCATGAACTGAAGGCCCGCAATGATGAAAGAAAAGTCATAAAGAAATGTTTAAAAGGATCCACAGAATGATGCATGCACATGGCTGTATTCACAAGAGCAATTAACAGAGCAAAAATGTCTTAATCAGTCTCTATTGAAACGTCTTTAGAACTACATATAAATTTGCTAGTAAGTAGTTTTTCTTATTTCTTTTCATGTCTCTCCATCTGCGTAAAGATGCCTGCTGCTGCTGGCACTGAAAAGTCCATCTCAATTATTAAAGGCCATGTTTTATTTTTGATAAGCAGTGATATGTTCTTGCATGTCTCTCCATGTTGGTTCAGTGACGGGAGGCAGGTCTGCTGCCGGGAGAGAAGCTTCCTAGAAATCACGCTCCCGTCAAGCTTTTTAGAGGCGACCTTTTGAAAGAGCAGCAGAGAAACTCTCACAGAAAGTACAGCGTATAAATATCTGTACGATGTGATGCTGTGAAAAACTATGAAGTTCATCCTTTTTTATTTTTCTTCCTCATACTTAAATATTTCGGACTAAAGCTATTTTTTTACACAATAAATCTAAACTGACAAACACCTGTTTGAGCTGGAATTTATTGAGGACAGGACACGACTGGAAGATATACAATATTCTGCTTCTAAAATGAAAGCTTTTTGCTGATCACCACTAGCTCAGAGCAGAAATTGAGTGTTATGTTAGTCTGGGGGCGGAGCTATCAGAGCAGAATCTTCCTGAAAGGGGCGGTCTCACTCTGTGATTTCAGATTGTGAGGACCTGCTCGTTTTCGTAGGTATGGGAGGGGCTGCTGTTGAGAGAGCAGGTTTTTAGAGGATTATTTAGAAATGAATGAACGGATCAAAATACCGCTTTGGGGTTCTTTATAGAGAGGAATGAACACAGTATACACTTTTTTCATGGTATGGCCCATTTAAGATTGGAGATGGAACTTACCCCTGTCGTGTGTATAGTAAGTGTATTATGAAGTATTCGTAAGGGTAAAATTCATGCACCAATGTCGTATGGATGATGGTGTTGTACGTTACCCACATGCCACTCTCTAGTCCAGGGCTGGTCAGCTCTAGTCCTCGAGAGCCCTCCTGTTTTTCAGTTCTCCCTGACCAACTCGATTAGCTGACTCAAATACATCATGACTGACTGTCAGCATCAAGCAGTCCATGGAGAGCTGACAAATAGCAGGATGGTGGCTCTAGAGGACCAGGGTTGGCCCGCCCATTAGTGAGGTGTAATTACCTTACTGACCCCACGCAAATGTCACACGCATGTTTTTATTTTACCTTTTGATCCACTCAGACCTGCTGTAGTGTTTGTTTGCTGGGTTTGATAATGCAAGTCACCCCATATCATCACACCACCACCACTCTGTTAGTCACTGTCTCTAAAGCCATCATTTTATACATGTAGATATGACAAAAACATCATCAACATCATGTAAGAAGTCTAATGATACAGCCAGTTTCCCACAGATGAGTGAGAGTAAAAAGAGATGACATCACTTTTAGGAAGTTTTCTGGAGGGTCAGTGTGCATGTGAAAGCCGTGCACTGATCACTTTCAGAGGTGAGCTCTGCCCTCGCCGTGTTTGTCTTCCTCCTCTTCATCCCTCCGTTCCTTTCTCCTCTTTGAATAATAGAAATGCCAAGTGAGGAGAGCTCAAACATCAAAAAGCCCATTTCCCAGCTTGACAGAGCAATTTACCTTTTCCCATATTCACTTGAACGTAATTAAATGTGTTGAATTGGACTGCAGCATACAGAGCACATATCAGTGCAGCAGCACATATGAGCACTCGCGTTCATAGAGAGAAAACATAAAACTGATTCACAGCAAAAAGGAGGGCTTTCGATTAGCAAGGGCTAGATTTATACACGCCTCCTCCAGTGTCTTGTCTGTGTGTACACACACACACATGCACACACACCATGGCGTGTCTGTTCACTCCATGCATCTCTGTCTGCCCCCAGCTTTGGACCAGTTTCTGTCTCTTTGGTGATATCTCATCATTCTGGTTCTCATAAAAATGAACAATGGCTCTAAATCAATTTTATTGTTGCTGTTGTTTCCCACTTTCATGTTCTGATTGTACCAATCTAATAAAAACAGCGCGGTAAGGGAGATTTTTCATCCTGTCATCCATTTCTGTTGTTGACGTCACCAAGACACAAATTATTTCTTGTATCTTTCTTTTCCCCGTGGATGACATCACATAATTGCTTTATAGTGAGTGGAGAACAGGCTGTGATCTATTGATTCCATCGATACCCTTGTACCATACTTATCATGTAATCACAAGTCCTCCTTTGATCGCTCAGCCTTAAGGTGAGCTTTCTCTTAACCCAAACTTGTGAAAATGTCTTCATGCTGGAGACCTGTAAATCTGAATCCGTAGGCATTCACCGTCTGATCTCTCCTCTGCTGTGCCGCCATCATGACCATATTTGTCCCACTGAACTCAAAGGGCAAGGTCAAGGCTCTTCTTGTAAAACAACTCTGTAAGGTGACCCGCCGGCAGCAAACATCCTCCGTCTGACTAAGGCGGTTCACGCTGTGGCATAATGGTCTGATGATGTACCTCCGTGTATTGATTTAGCTGCTGCACAGCGCTGGACTGGGCTCTGGAGAAACTCTAGCCCTGGCATCACATCAGAAAGGGTTCACATTCAATTTAGTCAGCATTTGCTGCTTTTGGAGGTCAGGGGGAAATAAAACTGTGACATGCTTTTTTAACACACATTTCTTTGGAGTCTGTCCAACCCTAATAAAACTGAAGAGGAAGGCGGCGGATGACTGTGGTATTAATGAGGAGAGCATCAGGGGTTAAATGATGAACCAATCAGACTGTTGGGGTATTAGCCATGTTTTCATTTTCTATCAGAAGGCAAGTAAAATTAAAATTACCTTTATTTATTTATTTGTTTACCAGAAGAACTTCAGTTCTTGTGAAATTCAAAATGTGCAGCTGAAGGCAGTAAAAGCTGCCAATCCCGCAGTCTGTTTTTCTGGTTATGTCTGCAGTATTACTCCAAAGATGCTGACATACAGCCATAAGAAACAAACATTGTGTTTTTGCACTTTAAATAAATGTATACCATAGTCTAGGTGAATACTCAATTCTGATTGGCTGCTGGGTGTTCTGGTCAAATAGTCCAAATGTTCTAAATCACTGCACAGGCTTCTTCAAGACAAACTTTTGCTTCTTACTGAAATGTTTACAATCAATATGCGATTTATTTTCTTTACTTGATCCAAAATATGTAGTAATGATTACAGGATTCATGTAAGTATGTTCTAATGATAATCAGTGGTTATAACATATTGTGTGAACCATTAATGTTTACTGAACATATATAAGAATTCTGTCAGAGAATGATCAATAAGAACTCTATGGTTACTTTAAAACTTGATTTCCAAGTGTAAGGATTATTTTTCTGCATTATTGTGTAATTATATTTTGATGATAATCAATGAGTATTACATATCTGTTACATGTATGATTGTTACTGTTTACTGTAATCATGAAATAATGTTTAATAAGATAAATCAATAATCAACAGGCACTTCACTTTGCTTGTTAAAGTGTAAAATAAATTAATTAAGTAGGAATGGGATTATATAAGTTTGCTTCTTCCCACTCCTTTACAAGCAATAAATCAAACTCTACTGACTTTAGTTAATAAAGCCACGCCCCCTCAGAGGAGATTTTGGAAACAGAGGCTTCAGATCAACATGAAATTTTTGTTTTTAAGACATTTAGGTTGTGGGATTTTGGTTAAAAAGTTCATAATCAGAATTAACACACTCACTACTGTTTTTTTTTTTATTTAAAAAATTGTCATAGGGGGACATATGAATAGTATATGAAAACTTGTTTTGGTACAGCCTTAGATTGTGATGTACATTGTATCGTAATACATGTACTGCGATACATATCATATCGCCAGACTCTTTCCAATACTCACCCCTATATTAGCATGAACTTTATTTTTTTTCTAAAGCATTTACCAACAGATTTTTCTTTCAGTGGTTGCTTGTGATCTGCAGCCTCGTTTGTATTGTTTTTGGTGTGAAGCCAAAGTCAAGACGGATGAGGAAATAGCGCAAGGTCAGAGGGGCGAGAACAAAATTTGGGAAAATAAATAAATAAACATGTTTGTTTACCATCTCGAAGAATAGTGTTGTGTATGTGATTGGAAGTGGTAATGTTTGAAGTTTGTTGTGTGCTTCACGGTCCAATAATTTCACCTATTCTGCTGCCATAAATTGCATTTCTGCTTTGTGTTTGGTTGTAAGAAGGCTGCATTTGTACAGCAATCTCAGCACTGGGCTTCCTTGCAGAACAAGCCATCCATCAGCCTATTGTGAAGTGATAGCACCTTATACTCTCCACCATATTATACAGATGGGACAATTATCACTGCGCCCATAACTGCATCTAGCTGGGACCAAAGGGGGCCCATATGTGGAATGAAACATCAGTCGCAATTACATTTGGTGTGTCCTTCTCATCTATCCTTTCCCTTCCTGGTGTTCACCCCCTCCCTTCATGCCCCCCCTCGCTGCTCTCATCTGCCACAAGGTAAATTAAGGGTTTCTCGAACATGACCAAAAGGAGAGAGGCTCATTTGTAGCTTCTATTTATTTGTAATAAACTCTCCCCATTATCTTCTCTGCTGCCTCTCTCCCCATTATAAAAGCATAAAAAAGTAGCATGATTGGATTTTTTTAATCCACAAATACCTTCCATTATCAGTCAAAAGCTAAAATGAAATGTGAAATGGGCTTTTTCCCACCTATGGTTGCATTCGTTTTGTCTTCACATACCTTTCCTCTGAACTCACCTGTCCGTTCCCCTCCTCCCCCACAGCCCTCCATGGACAGCTTTGCCTCCACAGCAGCAAAACAGGCCGTGGGTGAAAACATCCTCCCTGATGTAAATAGGTGGCTCTGTTTTGCTTACACTCCCTCCGTGGCTGTTGCCTCAGTAAGACAAAGAGTCTCGGGCTAAGCATCCCTCCTTTCCCGTCCCATTATCTGTTTTCTAAAACTCAATAATTGAACTGTTCCATTGGAATACATCATCCACTATCACAAAGCCTTGCTGAACAAACTTCTCTCCCTCCCCATTGTGTTAAAGCGCGGTATGCCCCCCCCCCCGTCAGATAGACTCTATTACTTGTGCGGTATTTGTCCAGCCGCACGACAAGTAATGACTGCAATTTGCTGCCATTTGGTGTCCTGTAAGAGGCTGCTGCCTAGTGACGGCAGCATTATATTGGTATATCACAATCGGGTTGCTATTACCGCGCCATAAATCTGCCATAAGCTGCCATGTCCAAATGTACATTGGAGCGACACAAAGGACAGATGTGTAGACGCTGGAGAGGATAAGCACGGGTTATCTGCTTGAATTTAGTTGATGGGCCTTTTGATTTAAAGCTTAGTATTATATAGAGAATAAGAAAGAAGATGGGTGGCTCTCTGTACACTTTTGTTTTTAGAATATTTTACTTTATTAATTTTAATTGCTTCATTCATTTTCATTATTGTAATTTCTAAGTTTACCCTCCATGAAGTACAGGTATCTATATATCTCTATAGACAGACAGTCACTGTTTTTCATTGTTCTCAACATTTTCTGTTTACCTGGATCAGGTGTCTTATGCCAATATGAAGCTGTAAGTGGTTAGCAAAAAAAAAAAAGGCAGACAACTAGCCTGAGAGACAGCAGTTTGATGGGAGTTTACAAAGTTTAAATCAAATGTTTTTAGAACAAACCTCTTTAAATTCATGAATTGAGTTTCACTTTTTTTTCTCTATTTTGTGTGAATTTATATTTTTATTAGGAAGTTCAGCTTTGCTCACTTCATATCACTTTTAAAAATTTGGTTTTGGTTGGAAATAAAAAAAGTGAACTTGTGAATCAGGTTCCAATCAATTGAATGTTTCCTTAGTGATCTATCACTGTATTTGATACCTCTGAACTTCATCTTTCTTAAAGTAATAGACTTTTACCTCTGATTGTTGCAGTGTTTTTAATAGTGTCTTTACACTGGACACATGTGTTTGTAGTGAGTTTGTATACAGAGTTTGTATTTCACCCCAAAAACCTGTAACAAATTTTTAGTCTATGATTAGACTCAGGCGGTCAGTGGTCCAGGACCAGGACCTGCTCTCCAACCCATCTTTTGAGGAGGTCTCGGTTTGTTTCCGACCACTTTCCTCAGTCTGAGTAGTCTCCGTGCTCTGAGCAGGACAACTGAACCTAAACGGCCACCATAGCCGGCATTAACGGGATGTAAACAGAGTAGGAACGAAGCAACCATGAGCCACGGAAAAACGCAGAGGAACGATGAGACAACTCATTGAAATGGATGAATGCAGGCTCATTAAAACAACTAACATACTGCTCCTCACACAATCTATCTGTCATGAACACTCATCAGCATACCGTCTACAGCCGGTGTCTCCTCAGTAACTGTGTTGCAGCATTCCTCCGCCGTACTGCAGTAAAAAGTGTTGAACCTTATGTTGATACAGATGTTTGAAATTGGTCAGGAAAATCTAAAGTTTGAATTATTGAACTATCCCGACAAGGATTCCCAAGTGTTGGACTTCAGTTCTTCCTTCTCTCATTGCTTTACCCTGCTGCCCTCGTTATTCTTGGCCAATGACAGAAGAAAACTTTAGTCACATGCTTTTGTTTACAAGCTTCAATCCCCCCCATAAGTGTCTAGTTTAAGACGGTCTGAATACAGACCAAGCATTAGGTTCAGGACTTGATCCAAACCTCTCCGGTCTGAATACACCCTAAAATAATCAATAATAATGTCAGTTTTAGAGAAGTCTGTTTTGCGTTTTCTGTCACCTAACCTTTTTGAGTCATGGCGATGCTGGTTTGGTTTCCAGTCCATCGCCGGAGCACAGAGACCTACAAGCACATAGAGTCACATTCACCACTAAGGGACAATTTTAAATTGTCAGTTAACCTAAGAAGTGGAAATTTGAACTTAAAATCTTGCAGTCTCAGGGCGGACAGTCTACCACAAGGCTGCTCAAAAAAATATATCACCCAAAGTTTCCTGTTCACCAATCTAGTTAGGCTTTCTAAAATTCCAAATGATTTATTTTATACCTTTAAAAACATTTTAAAAATGCAAACAAATATTATAGCAAAGAGCAAAATATGTCCCATTTAGCTTTCAATTTAGCAACATGCTAGCTGTTTTTAGCTAATTTAAACATTTCTCTGGTATTTTTTGGGCTAATTTGGAGTTAAGCTAATATTTTAGCATTCCGTTAGCTGTTTTGTCAAAATTAGAATTTTCAAAAGTTCTTCAGACTAATTTAGAGTGTAGCTAATATTTTAGCATACTAACTGTTTTGTCAAAATTTGATTTTTTTTAAGTTTGCTAGACAAATTTGGAGTCTAGCTAATATTTTAGCATTATGCTATTTGTTTTGACAAAATTAGACCTTTTCAAGGTTTTTTTTTTTTGTTTTTATTGTTAGTTTGGCATTTAGCTAACATTTCAGCATTTTCTGCTCTGGCATGACATCCAAGCTTACAGCATTCACACTTGCATTGTTGCAGGTAATGCTAAATATCTAGTTGCTTTTAAAGTCCTGCAGTGATTAATTAGACTCTTTTAACTTCTAAACAAAGTGTAGCCTACATTTATCAAACAGTTCTGCTGTTTATGGCTAAAAAGCATAAAACCTTATGGAGGCAGAGAGTGTCGTCTGATGTCAAATTTTATAATTTCATATTAAAATGAACTGAAATGCTAACGTCTTTTTTTTTTTTGTATTGGAAACTAAATGTTCTCTCTCCAGTCCAAAACCCTGCATGCAGGTTGGTCGGCGATCAGGCTTTTCAGAGTAGAGGCTGGTTTTTCTACTCAGGGTCAAATGTTAAGGTCTAGTTTCACCTGAATAAGTGAACTGATTCCTTAGGGGGGATCTTTTTTTACAATGCTCCTCTCATGATAAACCTGATGTCTTTACAGGCTGAGCGGAACTATGACCATGATGATGAGATTGTTTCAAATTCTGAGAAATCTTTCAGTTTTCTATTTTTCGACACTCAGCAAAATATCTATAAATGTTTGAAGAATCTACAATTGAATTAAAGATTTTACCATTTAATCTACAGTCAAAGGATGTGAGAATGAGAGCAGTTCTGTCTGAAGCATAATTTGACTTGATGTTTCTTTCAGCATTTTCCAGAAGCGTCTGTGTGGCAGACCTGGACGTTTTTCTCTACATTAACCAGATGTGTTTTTTTCCTCCTAAGGTCACCCGCGTATCAGTGGAGAGCTGCGAGCAGTACACTTCCTGTGGAGAGTGCCTGGGATCAGGAGATCCTCACTGTGGCTGGTGTGTTCTACACAACGTGTAAGTGCTCAGTCTGTTGACCTTGTTTTACAAATGCTTTAGTGGCAGTGAGTCATCTGCAGTTAACTGCAGACCTGCTGTGTTTTATTCATCCTGTTTATGGCCATCGTGGAGACCTGAGCAGTCCTGCTCCAAGTGTTCTCTTCTATATAAACTGGATTATAAGGGGAATAAGGGAAGTTGCTCGCTGGCATTTTATTTGTTGAAGTATCTCCATAAATATGGCTGGTAATATGCAGTGTTTTTCATTTTGATACTTTAAATGCGTAAAAAATGCAGGTTGTTTTGGGTGAAATTCGCCTGGCTCTTTCTGTGCATTTATTCAACTATTTAACTAGTTATTATTGTATTTATGATGTATTTATGAAAATATATATATTTTTTTTCTCCTGAATAGCGTTTGACTTTTTTTGATAAAATCGTTTATTAATAACATGTCAGCTTTTGTAGGTAAATTCCACTTTTCTTCTGCATTTCTGGCTCGGTACCTGAATGCGGCTCAAGTATATTTGCGTCAGAACTCTAATACTCATCAGCTGAGTCAGAATGAAGGCTCAGATGATGGCAGAGGAAGTCTGTTCTCAGAGTAGGTCAGTCTTTCTGATTCACTCAAATGACATTTGAATTGCTTTGAACAGAATAAACTATAATAAACAACAAATAAAATTACAAATTCATCTCAAAATTGATGCCTAAAACAACAGTTTTTTCTAAATTACTCTGCACTCCCAATACTGATAGACTGCTGTCATAATAAATAGGAATTTTAAAGATTACCTCTCTTTAATGTTTAAGTTCAAATACACATTTGCTCCAAAGGTGAAAAAAATCAATATTATGAAGAGAATTAAATTGTTTTTTTTTTTGTTTTTTTCTTTTACATGTTGGGAAATTTAGAATGTATTTTTTCCTTTTCCACAAGTCATTATAAAAACAACAATTATGCATGTTGTTTAAGTACATTTAATTTCCACTGTAAGAATCCTATTTACCCATTAAAAAAGTGTTTTTTGTCACTTTATAAAGCATCATGAGAATGTTTTCATACTAAACATCAACTTAAGTACAATTAAATGACTGTTGTTATGAAATTTTTGAAATAAAAACTGAGAATTTATTTATTTATTTTTTTAGTATGGTAGGAATGAACCAGAACAAAAAATGATTTTATTTACTCAGTAAAACCACACGTTTAGGTAAAACAACACAATTCAAACAAAATATATTATTTTATTTAAATAACACACTACATTTTGTCTTCATTTTTTATGAAGTCTGTTCCACTTTAGTTATAATAAAGAAAATGTTCAACACTGAAATGTAATTCATTATAATCCAATTCAATGGTGCTTTCCTTTGAAGAAATTGGAAAACATGAGAATTCTAAGCTGGTGTTCAAATATCTTAAAGCAACACGTAATTCAATAACTAGAATGATGCCAAGTCACTTCCTGAATTTCCACAAAACCCTTAAAGTCCCACTCTCATCCTCTTTTCCAGCGGTCTTTTAATTCTTATGATTCTGTTTTTAGCTAATAATCATAATAATCTTTTTTTTTATACCTTTTTGGAGACCAGCAGGAGCTCATTAAAAAT